>NW_019943386.1:52845-58209 GCF_002910315.2 Salvelinus sp. IW2-2015 | reverse complement strand
ATAGTAGTAGTTATAGTGGTTCTGTATAAGTGGTAGTAGTAGTAGTAGTAGTAGTAGTGGGTGTAGTAGTAGTAGTAGTGGTGTAGTAGTAGCATCAGTAGAGTAGTAGTGGTGGTTAGTAGTAGCATCAGTAGTAGTAGTAGTGGTGTAGTAGTAGTAGTAGTAGTAGTAGGTTGTAGTAGTAGCATTCAGTAGTTAGTAGTAGTGGGTGTAGTATGTAGTAGTAGTAGTAGTGGTGTAGTAGAGTGTAGTATAGTAGTAGTAGTTGGTGTAGTGTTTAGTATAGTAGTAGTTGGTGTAGTAGTAGTAGCATCAGTAGTAGTAGTAGTGTGTGAGTAGTAGTCAGTAAATAAGTAGTAGTGGAATAGTAGCATCAGTAGTAGGTAGTGTTGTAGTAATAGCATCTAGCTGCAGTAGTGGTGTAGTAATAAGCATCAGTAGTCAGTAGCATCAGTAGTAGTAGTGTAGTGTAGTATAGTAGCATTTCAGTAGTAGATAGTGGTGTAGTAGTAGATTCAGTAAGTAGTAGTGGTGTTTAGTGAATAGTAGCTCAGTAGTAGTAGGTGTAGTAGTAGTCATCAGTAGTAGTAGTGGTGTAGTGATATGTAGATCAGTAGTAGTATGCATATAGTAGAGAGTGGTGTAGTGATAGTAGACAGAGTAGTAGTGGTGTAGTAATAGCATCAGTATGTAGAGTGGTGTAGTGAATAGTAGCATCAGTAGTAGTAGTGGTGTAGTGAATAGTAGCATCAGTAGTAGTAGTAGTGAATAGTAGTAGCATCAAGTAGTAGTAGTGGTGTAGTAGTAGCATCAGTGTAGTAGTTAAGTGGTGTAGTAGTAGCATCAGTAGTAGAGTAGTAGTGGTGTAGTAGTAGCATCAGTAGTAGTAGTGTGGTGTTAGTATGCATCAGTAGTAAGTAGTGGTGTAGAATAGCACAGTAGTAGTAGTGGTGTAGTGATAGTAGCATCAGTAGTAGTAGTGGTGTAGTGAATAGTAGCAATCAGTAGTAGTAGTGGTGTAGTGAATAGTAGCACTAGTAGTAGTAGTGGTTAGTAGTAGCATCAGTAGTAGTAGTAGTGTGTGTAGTAGTAGCATCAGTAGTAGTAGTAGTAGTGGTGTAGTAGTAGCATCAGTAGTAGTAGTAGTGGTGTAGTAGTAGCATCAGTAGTAGTAGTGGTGTAGTAGTAGCATAGTATGTAGTAGTGGTGTAGTAGTAGCATCAGTAGTAGTTAGTAGTGGTGTAGTAGTAGCATCAGTAGTAGTAGTGGTGTAGTAATATAGCATCAGTAGTAGTAGTGGTGTAGTAGTAGCATCAGTAGTAGTAGTAGTGGTGTAGTAGTAGCATCAGTAGTAGTAGTGGGTTGTAGTAGTAGCATCAGTAGTAGTATAAGTAGTGGTGTAGTAGTAGCATAGTAGTAGTAGTAGTGGGTTAGTAGTAGCATCAGTAGTAGTAGTGGTGTAAGTAGTAGCATCAGTAAGTAGTAGTGGTGTAGTAGTAGCATCAGTAGTTAGTAGTGGTGTAGTAGTAGCATCAAGTAGTAGTAGTGGTGTAGTAGTTAGCATCAGTAGTAGTAGTGGTGTATAGATAGCCATCAGTAGTAGTAGTGGTTGTAGTAGTAGCATCAGTAGTAGTAGTGGTGTAGTAGTAGCATCAGTAGTAGTGAGTGGTTGTAGTAGTAGTCATAAGTAGTAGTAGTGGTGTAGTAGTAGCATCAGTAGTAGTAGTGGTTGTAGTAGTAGCATCAGTAGTTTAGTAGTGTGTATAGTAGCATCAGTAGTAGTAGTGGTGTAGTAGTAGCATCAGTAGTAGTAGTAGGGTGTAGTAGTAGCATCAGTAGTAGTAGTAGTAGTGGTGTAGTAGTAGCATCAGTAGTAGTAGTAGTGGTGTAGTAGTAGCATCAGAGTAGTAGTAGTGTGTAGTAGTAGCATCAGTAGTAGTAGTGTGTTAGTTAGTAGCATCAGTATAGTAGTAGTGGTGTAGTAGTAGCATCAGTAGTAGTAAGTGGTGTAGTAATAGCATCAGTAGTAGTAGTGGTGTAGTAGTAGCATCAGTAGTAGTAGTGGTGTAGTAGTAGCATCAGTAGTAGTAGTGGTGTAGTAGTAGCATCAGTAGTAGTAGTAGTGGTGTAGTAGTAGCATCAGTAGTAGTAGTGGGTAGTAGTAGCATCAGTAGTAGTAGTTTGTAGTAGTAGCATCAGTAGTAGTATGGTGAGTAGTAGCATCAGTAGTTAGTAGTGGTGTAGTAGTAGCATCAGTAGTAGTAGTGGTGTAGTAGTAGCATCAGTAGTAGTAGTGATGAGACTTCATCTTGTCATTGCATTTTTTACTGTACGACAATTTTGAATATTGAAATGCTGTTTTAGAAGTGATGTGTTTTAATAACAAAAAATAACAAAAAAAAGAAACTGAAGAACAAAAATGTAGCGACGGGTTTTTTTTGTTTGTTTTACCACAATGCTGTTACACTTTTATGCAACTTTAATAAAAAATATGTTTAAAGGGTGTGTGTGTGTGTGTTCATGTGGTGGGTGTGACAACACATTATGACACTGGAAATGGCTTTAACACCACCTGCAGGATGTAACTACTGCAGCTAATGCATCCATACTGTCGTCACAACCCAGGGGGAGTAGGGATTGTGTTTTTGCATCTCAAATAGCTGTTTTTTTTTCTGGGACAAATTCCACTGCAAATGCCAATAGAATAGAATGGGCCTATAGTGGCATCTTCCTCTTCAGCTCTCCGGATCTCATCATCATCGTCGTCGGCTGAGGCCTGTATCCACACCTAATAATAAGTACAYCCCACTTTTATAATGTACTGTACACTGAACCAAACTATAAACTCAACATGTAAAGTGWTGGTCCCATGTTTCATGAACTGAAATGTAAAATACCAGAAATGTTTCATACATACAAAAAGCTTATTTCTCTAATTTGGTGCACAAATTTGTTTTATATCCCCTGTTCGTGAGTATTTCTCCTTTGCCAAGATAATCCATCCACCTGACAGGTTTTGGTATATGAAGAAGATGATTAAACAGCTTCTTGCTGGCGTCAAATAAAAGTCCACTCTAAAATTTGCATTTTTTGTCACAACACAATACCACAGATGTCTCAAGTTTTCAGGGAGCGTGTAATTGAATGTTCATTTCTCTACCATAAGCCGCCTCCCAATGTCGTCTTAGAGAATTTGTCAGTACGTCCGAAYGGCTTCACAACCGCAGACCGCGTGTAACCACGCCAGCCCAGGACCTCAACGTCTGGCTTCTTCACCTGTGGGATCGTCTGAGACCAGCCACCGGGACAGCTGATGAAACTGGGTTTTTCACAACCAAAGAATTTCTGCACAAACTGTCAGAATCCGTCTCGGGGAAGCTCGTCTGTGTGCTCGTCGTCCTCACCAGGGTTTTGACCTGTCGTTCCATTSACTCCATTCCAGCCATTATGAGTCATCCTCCCCTCAGCAGCCTCCACTGGTGKAWATGCATAAATATACAGRAATCCTTGAAAACACATACTATTTGTGACATTGATTGAATTTCCACTGCTTCAAGAAACCCATTTTTTTTTTTTATGAACCTATTGGTTGTCGAGATCTCATTTTCGGTCTCTGATTGGCTAGGACAGTACAGTAATATCTCACAGGGTGGTTTCTATTGGCTGGGCAGGTATTAGAGCTCTGCATTGATTGGCTAGACTAGAATTTTAGAGTCCGGCAAAAGTAGCAGTAGAACTGATCTGCAACTAAAGGAAGTAGCCTAGTTTGAATATTGTTATAATATAACTGTACTTCATAGTATTGGAGTATAGAAGATACAAACCGTAAAAGGTAAGTAGGCGATTTTTGTTATTTATGCTGCATTTCCGTATTTTACTACCGTTTGTTATTTGGTCTACAGCCTAGTTGATCATCTGCCTATCTCTATCTATCTTCTTCTTCATAATCCGCGCTAGAACAGCAAATTGGCGTCCAAAAACAACCCGCTATTCCTCCGTTAATACRGTTTCATATTTGCATCATACATGGCAGCGGTGCTGTGAAAGAACTCGGGAAAACATTTAGGCTACTTTACTTTATATGCGAAATGATGACACTACGTTTCGATATGGCTACAATGTTAACAACTACCACCTCTGTCGCAGACAGGGAGAGTGATCTCGCATACGTTTGCTGTCAAAAGCAAATAAATGAYCAATCCAGGAATTAGACGTTTGTCCGTTGGATAGCCTAATAAAACGATTTCAAATGCAATATTCGGTAAACATTTTTTTGTAWTCGTTTGGTCGCGAAAGGCCGCCGCCTCGGGAACAATTCCTACAGTATGATCTCAGGGCAGGCGACATCACGGAAGCCATACGGTAGCTCTCGAGTTGGAAGGACCATCCGGTGTAGTCTCTCGGATGACCACTGCGCCACCGGCCCGCCGCTAGCCTACTTTTGCTGTTGTTGACATACCGGTAAAATGACAGTAAGTAGACTATATTTCTATAATGCTATATTTCTGTCCCAAAAAAGCCTAGAAGATGGAAGATAAAGCTGGTAGGAATACTGATGGTTATGACGATTTGTTGTCTACCGAATTGTTGATTATAGGGTGTAATTAATATTTGTGTATAAATGCATACATTAGACCTATTTTGTAAATAGGTTACTATGTTAGGCCTATATAGGTTATAAATATGTTATAAAACTTAAAACTAGAATCGTGAGTTGCTACATACATTTTTGGACTTATAAATGAATTAATATAATCAATGAATGAAATACCAATTGATTATTGAAGAGTATAACTGATAAATCCCTCATGAGCTTTGTTCAGCTGTCATACCCCATAATCAGAACCCCAAATATATAGTTTTTCTCTCCATTGTTTTTAAACAATGTAAATGTAAACAAACACTTTATAGCCTTAAAACATGGCTAAAAGTGTAATTTTTATATGTGTAACCGGTTTGAAATGGCTAGCTAGTTAACGGTGCGTGCTAACCTAGTTCCCGTCTTTCTTTCCCCCATCTCCCTCTCTCTTTCTCTCAGTGATGCCGGCCCAGCCCTCCCTCAGAGAACCAGAGGAGGAGATGGAGGTGGAGGGAGAGAGTGAACTACCAGAGGCCAATGGAGAGATGGAGGAAGAGAGGGARAGAAGAGAGGGGGAGGAGGAAACCATGGAGGAGAGCACAGAGGAGAGGGAGAGTGACTCGGACGATAGCGAGGAGGAGGAAGAGGAGGAAGAGGAGAGTTCAGGTAAGATAACTGTTGAATGATGAGAGGACAGTTTTCTCTTTAGTTTTTTTCCTTTTTAGACAATTTCTTTACTGACATGAAGAGCAACTAAAAGTCTCTCTCTCTCCCCCTTTCCCTGC
>NW_019943386.1:45757-51264 GCF_002910315.2 Salvelinus sp. IW2-2015 | reverse complement strand
TATTAACACTTACACTACACTAACTTAACTACCACACTTAGTACTATTTTTAACCACTAATAACTACGCCATACTTACTTTTTACACTCTACCGTGACTTTACAATATCACGCTATACGCCACAACAACCATGGAGTGGGATGTAACTACCTACCACTTACTTTTAGGAACTACTACATTAAAGTAAGTGACTGCTTCTTACTACTACACGTACTACACTTGCTACACTACTATACTAATACCAACACTACTACACTACTACTATAACTAACTACTACTTATCTAACTACACTACCATATCACGTCCACCATGTGCATAGTAACTCTACTACTATTCACTACTACTACTTAATACTACTATACTTATACTACTACTATACACGGACTACTAACTACACTACTACTACTACTATTACTACTACTACTACTACTACTACTACACTATTACTACTACTACTACTACTACTACTACTACTACTACTACTACTACTACTATACTACTACTACTACTACTACTACTACTACTACTACTACTAAAGACTACTACTACTACTACTTACTACTACTACTAACAACACAACATGACGCTACGCACATATGGGGCAGGTGGCAGGTAACTACTACACTATGCTGCTACTTATAGAGTACTAATACTTGCGCACTAATACTAAAAAACAACAATACTATGACTACTACCACTACCTACTACTAATACTAACAACTTATAACATAATGACTACTACTCTCGACTACAACCACTACTGGCCACTACTACTCTACTTTTGCTGTATCTACTCTACGTATTCTATTTCTACATTTACAACCACTAATACTGCTACTACTACTATTACTAATGCTACAAACACTACTACTAATACTGCTGCTACTACTACTACTACTACATTATTACTACTACTACACTACTACTATACTGCTACTACACTACTACAACAACACAACATGACGCTACACACACAGGTGGCAGGTAACCACTACTACTACTGCTACCACTACTACTAATCCTAACAACTAATACTACGAATACAACCACTAATACGACTACAACCACTACTACTATTACTACTACACTACTACTACACTACTACTACAGCACTGCTAATACTACAACTACTACCACACTACTACACCACTACACTACTACTACTACACTACTACCACACTACTACTACACTACTACTACCACCACACCACTACTGCACTACTACACTACTACTACTACTACTACTACTACTACACTACTACTACAAAACTACTAATACTACAACTACCACTCTGCAACTACTACTAATACTACTACTACTACACCACTACACTACTACTACACCACTACACGACTACTACACTACTACAACACTACTACTACTACTGCACTACTACACCACTACTACTACTACTACTACACTACTAATACTACTACAACACAACATGACGCTATGCACCCAGGTTGCATGTAACTACTACTACTCCTACACTACTACTATTACACTACTACTACTACTACAACACTACTACACTACTACTACTACTACTACTATTACACTCTACTACTACTATTACACTACTACTACTACTACTATTACACTACTACTATTACTCTACTACTATTTTACCACTATTACACTACTACTAATACTACTACACTACTACTATTACTCTGCTACTACTACTACTACTACTACTATTACTCTGCTACACTACTACTACTACTACTATTACACTACTACTACTACTACTATTACTCTGCAACTACTAAACTGCTACTAATATTGCACTACTACTACTACTACTATTACACTACTACTACACTACTGCTACTATTACACTACTACAACTACTACTACTACTACTACTACTACTACTACTACTACTACTACTACTACTACTATTACACTACTACAACTACTACTACTACTACTACTATTACACTACTACTACTTCTACTACTACTACTACTACTACTATTACACTACTACTACACTACTACTACTATACACTACTACTACACCACTACTACTACTACTACTATTACACTACTACTACACTACTACCACCATACACTACTACTACTACACCACTACTACTACTACACTACTACTACTATTACATCACTACTACACTACTACTACTATTACATCACTACTACACTACTACTACTATACACTACTATTACTACTACTACTACTACACTGCTACTACAATATCACGCTACGCACACATGTGGCATGTAACTACTACACTACTTCTACTATTAGTACTGCTACTACTACACTACTACTATTACACTACTACTACTAATACTACTACTACTATTATTACACTACTACTACTATTACACGACTACTACTAATACTACTACTACTACTAATACTACTACTACTACTACTATTACACTACTACTACTAATACTACTACTACTATTACACTACTACTACTACTACTACTACTACTACTACTACACAACTACTACTAATACTACTACTACTACTATTACACTACTACTACTACTACTACTACTACTACTACTAATATTACACTACTACTACTAATACTACTACTGCTACTACACTACTACAACAACACAACATGACGCTACGCACATAGGTGGCAGGTAACTACTATACTACTGCTACTACTAGTACTAATACTGCGACTAATACTAACAACTAATACTATGACTACTACCACTACTACTATTACTACTACTAATACTAACAACTAATACTACAACTACTACGACTACAACCACTAATGCCACTACTACTACTGCAGCTACTACTACTACTATTGCTACAGTACTACCACTAATACTGCTACTACTACTATTACTAATGCTACAAACACTACTACTAATACTGCTGCTACTACTACTACTACTACATTATTACTACTACTACACTACTACTACACTGCTACTACACTACCACAACAACACAACATGACGCCACACACACAGGTGGCAGGTAACCACTACTACTACTGCTACCACTACTACTAATCCTAACAACTAATACTACGACTACAACCACTACTACGACTACAACCACTACTACTACTACTACTACTGCTATTACTACACTCTTACTACTACTACTACTACTACTACTACTACTGCTATTACTACACTCTTACTACTACTACTACTACTACCACAAATACTACTACTACAGCTACTAATACTACAACCACTACTACTAATACTACTACCACTAATACTACTACCACTGCTACTAATACTACAACCAGCACTACTAATACTACTACCACTAATATTACTACTACTACTACTGCTACTAATACTACAACCACTACTACTAATACTGCTGCTACTACAACCACTACTACTGCAGTATTACTACTAATACTACTAACACTAATACCACGACTACTACTACTACTATTACTTCTGCTATTAGCACTACTAATACTATGACTACAACCACTGATACTACTGCTACTACTGCTACACTACTACTACTACTGCTACTACACTACTACAACACCACAACATGAAGCTACACACACAGGTCGCAGGTAACTACTACTACTACTACTACTACCACTACTACTAATACTAACAACTAATACTACAACTACAACTACTACTACTACTACTACTACTACGACTACAACCACTACTACTACTACTACTACTACTACTACTACTGTTACTACACTCTTACTACTACCACTAATACTACTGCTACTAATACTACAACCACTACTACTAATACTGCTGCTACTACTACTACTACTACTGCTTCTACTACTACTATAACTACTACTACTACTACCACTAATACCACGACTACTACTACTACGACTACTATTACTACTGCTATTACCACTACTAATACTACGACTACAACCACTGCTACTACTACTGCTGCTACTAGTACTAATACTAATACTACAACTACAACCACCACTACTACTACTACTACTACTACTACTACTACTACTACTACACTATTACTACTACTACTACTACTAACACTTATACCATGACTACTACTACTGCGACTACTATTACTACTGCTACTCCTCCTACTATTACTAAACTATTACTACTACTGCTACTAGCACTACTAATACTACTACGGCTACAACCACTACTACTACTACTACTACTAATACTATTATTACTCCATTTCTACTAATACTACTACAACTACTACTACCACTACTACTACTATTGCTACTACTACTACCACCACTACTATTACTGCTACTACTATTACTACTACTACACTATTATTTCTACTACTACTAATACTACTACTACTATTATTGCAYTATTACTACTGCTACTACCACTACTACAACTAATACTACGACTACAACCACTGCTACTACTACTACATTATTGCTACTACTACTACCTTTACTAATACTACGACTACAACCATTACTTCTACTACCACTACTACTACTACTACTGCTACTACCACTACTGCTGCTACTACTACTACTATTATTGCTACACTATTACTACTGCTACTACTACTACTACTATTATTGCTACACTATTACTACTGCTGCTACTACTACTACTATTATTGCTACACTATTACTACTACTGCTACTAAAACTATGACCACAACCACTAATACTACTACAACTACTACATTATTACTACTGCTACTATTAATACTACTACTACAGCACTATTACTACTACTACCTCTGATACTACTGCTGCCGCTACTATTAATTCTACTGATAGTACTAGTAGTAGTAATAGTTTAATAGTAGTATTACTACTGCTACTACTACTACTACTACTTCTACTATTACTTCTACTACTACTGCCACTACTAATACACTACTGCAACACAACAACTACTACTATTATGACACATTATGCAGCTCTGCACACATTGTGGCTGATAATGAAATTACAACTTAATTTTTTTACTTACAATTAAACCTGAAGGCGAAATTAATACATTTTCTGTCGTTTTATTGAAATGATTTTTTAGTGTATTTTCTTTGTTTCTCTCTGTCCAGGTGTGTACAGAGAMCTGTGTCTGCAGGTGATCCAACACAGGTACGAGTGTGAGCTGCAGGGAGCTCGACAACATCTAGAGAGCGAGAGGACATTGTTGTTCGATGCTATGAAGACWGAACTGCTGGACAAGATCAGACGGCTGGAGGAGGATAGTCAGAGTGTCGACCTCACCTCAGGTACACAGACAGATGCAAGCACATCAGAACTACACTACACGACCAAAAGTATGTGGACATCTGCTTGTCGAACATCTCATTCCAAAATCATGGGCATTAATATGGAGTTGTGGAGTTGGTTCCCCCACCTTTGCTGCTATAACAGCCTCCACTCTTCTGGGGAAGGCTTTCCACTAGATGTTGGAACATTGCTGCTATAACAGCCTCTACTCTTCTGGGGAAGGCTTTCCACTAGATGTTGGAACATTGCTGCTATAACAGCCTCCACTCTTCTGGGGAAGGCTTTCCACTAGATGTTGGAAC
>NW_019943386.1:41459-42870 GCF_002910315.2 Salvelinus sp. IW2-2015 | reverse complement strand
ATTGCTGGGACTTGCTTCCATTAAGCCACAAGAGCATTAGTGAGGATCGGGCACTGATGTTGGGCGATTAGCCTGGTCTCGCAGTCGGCGTTCCATCATCCCAAAGGTGTTCGTGAGGTTGAGGTCAGGGCTCTTCCCACACCGATCTTACAACCATTTCTCTATGACCTGCTTTGTGCACGGGGCCTTGTCATTCTGAAACAGGAAAGGGCCTTTCCAAACTGTTGCAACAACAGTTGTAGAATGTCACATGAGATTTGTACCTCAAACAACCCCAGACCATTATTCTCCCCACCAAACTTTACAACTTGCACAATGCATTGGGCAGGTAGCGTTCTCCTGCATCCGCCAAACCAGATTTTCCTCGACTGCCAGATGGAAGCGTATTCATCACTCCAGAGAACGCGTTCCACTGCTCCAGAGTCCAATGGCTGCAAGCTTTACACCATCCATCGACGGCTTGGCATGCAATGGTGATCTTAGGCTTCTGTCGCGGTGCTCGGCCATGGAAACCCATTTCATGAACTGTCCCGACGAACAGATTCTTGTGCTGAATTGGCTTCCAGAGGCAGTTTGAACTCGGTACGCTGAGTGTACAACCGAGACGACAATTTTTACGCACTCAGCCTCACGGGTACATTCTGGAGCTTGTGTGGGCTACCACTGCGCTTGAGCCGTGTTGCTCCTAGATCTTTCCATCCTCTCTTGGCTTGTACACTAACATCCCACACACAGGAGGCTTGCAGGTGCTTCAACACGTCCTCCAGCAGAGAGACCGTTGCTCCATCCAATGATCGCATCTTACAACTCACTGAACTGGTATTATCCATTAACTACTTTGTCTTTGTGTCAGACCTTTTTCCTTCCAAGTCGGGGTGTAGACATGGGCTCCCCCTTTTTCCCCCCAAAACGATGCAAACCTGTATGTGGGACAATTTGAAGTAGCACTCCTTTTTAAAACAGAGACACATCCTTTACTTTCTAAAAATCCTCCTATGGAAGAGATACATAKATGATGTCTTTGTGCTCTGGGAAGGAAGTCAGCAGGAACTAAATGAATTCCAAACTCTACTAAACGAGAGTTCTTGAATATCTCAAATTCACCATGCAGACTGATGAGAGAAAAATAAACYACCTGGACTTATGGATCATCAAAGAGAATGATGCATTACATACAGACCTGTACACACAGCCMACAGACCTCAATACCTTGCTATGTGCGGATAGTATTCATCCCCTCCCCCTCAGGAATGGTCTACCATACAACCAGTTATGCAAGGTTAAACGAATCTGTGGCCACCGGTCAGATTTTGACAGCAATGCTAAAAAATAAAAGACAGTTAATTTCAAAATGAGAGGCTACAAGGACAAAACTCTTGATGTGGCAATGATGAAAATATCTCCAAAACCA
>NW_019943386.1:38744-41434 GCF_002910315.2 Salvelinus sp. IW2-2015 | reverse complement strand
GGTCTCCAGATGGAACTACAAAACTTGGTTTCGATGCGCACAGTGTAATAGCACTATTAAAAAACGTCTTTCTTCAGGACAACCCACAATACAGGTATCCAAAAATCCCTGTTAGGGATCAGTCTCATGCAAGACACGGGAGTCATCTATCTCCTCACCTGTTCATGGGGGAAAAGCCTTTGTAGGACAAACGAAAAGACAATTAAAACAGTGCAAGCTGAAAACATTTCGCAGCTTCAATCAGTGTCAGAAACACTGACTTCCAGTAGCAGCTCAATCAGTGTCAGAACACTTGACTATCCAGTAGCAGCTCAAATCAGGTGTCAGAAACACTGGGACTATCCAATAGCAAGCTCAATTCCAGGTTGTCAAGAACACTGACTATCCAATTAAGCAGTCAATCGGTGTCAAACACTGACTATCCAATAGCAGCTCACTCAGGTGTCAGGAACACTGACCTATCCAATAGCAGGCTCACTTTGTGTGTGAAGCTAACCATTTCCCATTCTCCTCCCTCAAATTACACGGCAATTTGAGCATGTTGCTTCTAACCAAGGAGAGGAGCACATGGAGATGCCTACTACACGAGGGAGACAGGATATCCTGTCTGAAAACATTGACCCCCTAAGTGGTCTGAATATTGACTTTGATCTCAGACACTCTTATGAACACATTTTTCCTCTATGAACAAGTCATATAAATTGAAGAATCATTTTGACAGCGTATTAGCAACACTTAATGTGTCCCCCTGTTGACGGATGCTTCATTATATATTCGGGTTTGAACCAGTATTACATGTAACAAGAATAAAATATACGAAATTATGTGAAATTGAATGAAACAATATTGTATGTTGACGCTAATATGATGTTACCAATATTCCATCATGTTTCAATTAGGAGAACAATACGTAATATAATTTAATATGCCATATAATATTGTTGAACAGTTTCACTAATAATTCTAATTAACTAAATCATTATGACACCACCCTCTCGTTGTCATTGGTTACACTCATTGCATGTTTGTCTATATAACCTGGTTCCAGTATTTCGCTGACATCACCCTGAGGAAAGGCACCGTGATGCCGAAAACGTTGGTAAATACCCGTTTAAATTGTTGGGAGATTATACATGGAGTGTGCGACTTTCTTTATTTTTTGATTAGTTTATAGTTTAGTTTATTGGCCGTCAGTCAGCCACCTCCAACACAAACTGTTATTCTGGGTGTACGCCAGGTCATGTTTTTGTTATGCGTATGCTTGTCACCATCAGGTCTGGGGAGTTTGTCAGGCCTAAATTAAAACTACAGCTTAGTCCAAATCCAGTTACAACAAAACACAGAGCTTGAAACTCTTTTGTATTTTCAAGTAGTGTGGGTGGTGGCAGCATCATGTTATGGTATGCTTGTCACCAGGAAGGGTTCGTTGGCAGTTATCAGGATCAAATTTAAATAGGAAAAGATAAGTTTTCTGAAAAACCCTGGGTAGATTTACTTTACAGCAGAACAAGTCAAAGAAACCAGGACTGGCTTTCAAGAGATGGTTTTAGTGTTCCTGAGTGGTTCCTGCATCATTTCCTGATCTGATTCGTGAATATTGCCGTCCTATGCAATGACTCCACACCCCAAATGTATTGAGGCTTTGAGCATTTTTGACAAAAGAGTGGATAAATGTTGCGTTAAGAGTTACAAAATGTTTCAAAAAGGTTCTGACTTGTGGAGTAGTTGTGTAGACGCTTCGGGGAAAAGATGAATTGTTATTCCTTGTCACGTTTGAACTCTGAAGCAGCGAGGAACAAATATGTGAAGAGACAGGGTCTGTGCTACACGACTACCACACAATACCTAGATCGAGAGGCTCACAAGTAACCAGATCTGAGGAACCAGGCTAGACCACAACAGAGTACACACCAGATCTGAGACCAGGCTCACCATTACCAGACCAGACTAGACCAACTACACCACAGACACCGATCTGTGTAGACCAGGGCTATCCAACATGCTAGATAATACCAGATTCTGGAGACCAGGCTACACACAGACAGAGTTACAGACCAGATCTGAGACCAGCTTCACACGATCACACCAGATAACCTACGACACACGAGGCCCCTATCTGAGTACCAGGCTACCACAGCAACTGGATGTCTACAACCAGATCTAGAGACCAGGCTACCACCCAAAGAGTACAACCAGATCTGGAGATCCAGGCTACCAACACAGAGATCACAACAACCATGATCTGAGTAACCACGGCTACCACCCAATTATTACAATCCAGAATACTGGGAGGACGCAGAGATACCACACAATCAGTAGATTTACAACCCAAGATCTGAGACCAGGCTTACCACACAAGAGTCCACAACCAGATCTCGACCAGGCTAACCTAGTGATTCACCACAGCATATCTGAGACCAGAACACAGTTATACATCGCGATCTCTGACCAGGCTACCACACCAAGATCACGACACCAGATCTTCAGACCAGGCGTACCACACATGAGTACTAACCAATCTAGAGACCAGGGCTAACACACAAGAGTACAAACCAATCTCGAGACCAGCTACCACACAAAGATTCACAACCAGATCTGAGACCAGGGCTCCACACAAAATCACAACCAATCTGAGGACCAGGCTACCACACAAGATCACAAACAGATCTGAGACCAGAGAGCCTACCACA
>NW_019943386.1:23744-33744 GCF_002910315.2 Salvelinus sp. IW2-2015 | reverse complement strand
AAAAAATAAAAAACGGAAAAGTGGTGCGTGTATATACTGTATGTATTCACCCCCTTTGCTATGAAGCCCATAAATAAGATCTGGTGCAACCAATTACCTTCAGAAGTCCATAATTAGTTAAATAAAGTCCACCATTAAATCCATTATTAAAAAATGTAAAGAATTTGGCACCACAACAAACCTGCCAAGAGAAGGCCGCCCACCAAAACTCACGGACCAGGCAAGGAGGGCATTAATCAGAGAGGCAACAAAGAGACCAAAGATAACCCTGAAGGAGCTGCAAAGCTCCACAGCGGAGATTGAAGTAACTGTCCATAGGACCACTTTAAGCCGTACACTCCACAGAGCTGGGCTTTACGGAAGAGTGGCCAGAATAAAATAAGCAAACACATTTGGTGTTTACCATAAGGCATGTGGGAGACTCCCCAAACATATGGAATAAGGTACTCTTGTCAGATGAGACAAAAATTGTTTTTGTCCATCAAGGAAAACGCTATTGTCTTCTGCACAAAACCCAACACCTCATCAACCGCCTGGAGAACACCATCCCCACAGCACAGCAAAGCATGATGGTGGCAGCATGATGTTTTTCATTGGCAGGACTGAGGGAAACTGTCAGAATTGAAGGGAATGGATGGATGTGCTAAATACAGGGAAATTCTTTGAGGAAAACTGTTTCAGTCTTCCAGAGATTTGAGGCTGGGACGGAGGTTCACCTTCCAGCAGGACAATGACCCTAAGCATACTGCTAAAGCAACACTCAAGTGGTTTAAGGGGAAACATTTTAAATGTCTTGAATGGCCTAGTCAAAGCCCCAAACCTCAATCCAATTGAGAATCTGTGGTATGACTTAAAATTGCCGTACACCAGCAAAACCCGGAGCTGGAGCAGTTTTACCTGTGAAAGAATGGGCAAAACAATTCCCAGTGGCTAGATTGCCAAGCACATAGAGACATACCTCAAGAGATTTGCAGCTTATAATTGCTGCAAAAGGTGGTCTACAAATGTATTGATTATGGGGGGTGAATAGTATGCACGCTTAAGGTTTTGTTTTAATTTCGTCTTATTTCTTGTTTGTTTCACAATAAAGAAATATTTAGCGTCTTCAAAGTGGGAGGCATGGTGTGTAAATTCAAATGTATACAAACCCCCCCAAAAATCCATTTTAAATTCCAGGTTGTAAGGCCAACAAAATAGGAAAAATGCCAAGGAGGTGAATATTTTCGCAAGCCACTGTATTAATTATTTTATTAGTTGTTGTTAAAGCATTCAACCCACATAATGCATAGTTTCATTTAATGTTTAAAAAAAGGTTATCGAAACTGAATCGAAAAACCGTAATTATTTTTTAACTAACCGAAACCGAAACGACCCTCAAAAACACCTAATCTTCTTTAATGTAAACCATTATATTTTTACACCTTGAGGAATTTTTAGAATCGAACCGAAAAAACCAAGATTGGTCCTAGAAAAGCACATAATTGTCTCAGCAGCTAGGTTAATACACACTAAAGGACCAGTTACCCAGATGTCAAACACGACTAAATTAACCAGTTACCCAAGATCAATACACACTTAAGACCAGTTTACCCAGATCAATACACACTATAGACCAGTTTACCCAGATCAAAAATACACACTTATAGACCATGTTACCCAGATCAATACACACTATAGACCAGTTTACCCAGATCAATAACACATTTATAGACCAGTACCCTAGATCAAATACACACTATTATTACCACGTTACCCAGATAGGCAATACCACACTATTAGAACCAGGTTACCCAGATTCAATACACACCTATTAGACCAGTTAACCAGATCAATACACATTTTAGGACCAGTTACCCAGATCAATACACACTATATAGACCAGTTACCCAGATCAATACACACATAGACCAGCTTACCCAGATCAAACACATTTAGACCAGTACCAGAATCAAACAATATAGACCAGTTACCCAGTTCAATACACACTATAGACCAGTTTACCCAGATCAATACAACATTATAGGACCAGTTACCCCAGATCAATTACATTATAGGACCAGTTACCCAGATCAATAACACACTGAAGACCAGTTAACCCAGATCAAGGACACATATAGACCGTTAACCCAGATTCAATACACAGTTATAGACCAGTTACCCAGTATCCAACAGCAACCACTATAGACCAGTTCCCCAGATCAATACACACTATTAGCCGTTAACCCAGATCAATACACCTATAGACCAGTTACCCAGATCAATACACACTAGTATGCTACCATGTTACACCCAGATCAATACCACATCTATAGACCAGTTACCCAAGATCAATACACACTATAGAACCAGTTACCCAGATCAATACACATCTTATAGGACCAGTTACAGATCAATACACACTATAGACCAAGTACCAATCATAAACTATAGGCCAGTTACCCAGATAATACACACTATAGGACCAGTTACCCAGATCAATACACATCTAATCAGACCAGTTACCCAGTATCAATACACACTATAGACCAGTTACCCAGATCAATACACATTATAGACCAGTTACCCAGATCAATACGAAACTATAGACCAGTTACCCAGATCAATACCCACTACTACCCAGATCAATACACACATAGACCAGTTACCCAATCAATACACACTATTAGACCAGTTACCCAGATCAATACACACATTAGACCAGTTACCCAGATCAATACACACTATAGACCAGTTACCCAGATCAATACACACTATAGACCAGTTACCCAGATCAATACACATTATAGACCAGTTACCAGATCAATACACATTATAGACCAGTTACCCAGATCAATACAAACTATAGACCAGTTACCCAGATCAAACACACTATAGACCAGTTACCCAGATCAATACACACTATAGACCAGTTACCCAGATCAATACACATATAAACCAGTTACCCAGATCAATACACACTATAGACCAGTTACCCAGATGTCAATACACATTATAGACCAGTTACCCAGATCAATACACACGATAGACCAGTTACCCCAGATCAATACACATTATAGACCAGTTACTCAAGATCAATACACACTATAGACCAGTTACCCAGATCAATACACACTATAGACCAGTACCCAGATCAATACACACTATTAGACCAGTTACCCAGACCAGTTACCCAGAATCAATACACACTATAGACCAGTTACCAGACCAGTTACCCAGATCATAACAACTAGTAGACCAGTTACCCAGATAATAACACACTATGGAGAGCATTACCCAGATCAATTACACACTATAGACCAGTTACCCAGATCAATACACACTATAGACCAGTTACCCAGATCAATACACACTATAGACCAGTTACCCAGATCAATACACATTATAGACCAGTTACCCAGATCAATACACACTAGTAGACCAGTTACCCAGACCAGGTTACCCAGAATTCAATACCACACTATAGACCAAGTTACCCAGATCAATACACACTATAGACCAGTTACCCAGATCAATACACACCTATAACCAGTTACCCAGATCAATACACACTATTAGATCAGTTACCCAGATCAATACACACGTGATAGACCCAGATTACCCAGATCAATACAACACTATAGACCAGTTACCCAGATCAATACACACTTATAAGACCAGTTACCCAGAATCAATACAACACTATAACCAGTTACCCAGATCAATACACACTATAGACCAGTTTACCCAGATCAATACAACACTATTAGACCAGTTACCCAGATCAATTACACATATAGACCAGTTTCCAGATCAGATAACACATTATAGCAGTTACCCAGACACCAGTTACCCAGATCAATACAACACTATAGACCAGTTACCCAGATCAATACACACTATAGACCAGTTACCCAGATCAATACCACACTAATAGACCAGTTACCCAGATCAATACAACACTATAGACCAGTTACCCAGATCAATACACACTATAGACCAGCTTACCCAGATCAATACACACTATGGAACCACGTACCCAGATCAATACACCATTATAGACCAGTTACCCAGATCAATACACACTATAGACCAGTTAACCCAGATCAATACACACATATAGAACCAGTGTTTCCCAGATCAATACACACTGATAGACCAGTTACCCAGATCAATAACACACTATAGACCAGTTACCCAGATCAATACACACTATAGACCAGTTACCCAGATTCAATACACACTATAGACCAGTTACCCAGATCAATACACATTATAGACCCAGTTACCCAGATCAATACACACTATAGACCAGTTACCCAGATCATACAACATTATAAACCAGTTACCCAGTATGCAATACACACTACTAGACCAGTTACCCAGATCAATACACACTATAGGACCAGTTACCCAGATCAATACACACTATAGACCAGTTACCCAGATCAATACACACTAGTGATGTAATGGAGAGGGAACCGTCCATGTCAACTAATGGGTGAATCATTCCTTGGTTTTGTGTCTGAATGTGTTTGCTAACAGCATTAGTGCACACAGTGTGGCTCAACTCTGACAAATACGTGTCGCTCTCCTCTTCTGTCCCCGTTACTTGGACATTTTTTAATTAGAAATAGTTTCATCAAGTGACACAATTGAGAGTTTGTAAAACTTTCCTTATGATGGTGATATGTCACCTTAAGTTAGCTTTATGAGACCTCTTATAACAGGTCTTATGTCTGCCTGGATACCAAAAAATATCGCCTTGCCTCTTTTCTAACAGTGAAGAAAAAATTACCCCCATTTCTCTCTCTGGTAAAAATGGATGTTTTTTTTGTTACAAAAAAATAAAGAAGATAATGAAATCTAACCCCACAAAATACTACGTTATTCCCTTAAGATATTTCACAGGACGAAGTGCGGAAGAAAAGGTCCCAAATCAACATTTTAAAGGTCTCTTGAACGCTTAAAGTAAAAGGCCCACCTCCCTGAATTCTACGTGGGAAAACTCGTGCCAATAACAAACTACCGTAACTAAACCTGTAAATTTACTACTCGTTAAACTTAATACTTTGTCTATGGACTCCAGAGCTTTTATTGAACATGTTTCACTCCTATAACGACCATTATTGATTAAGAGACATTCAACAATAAGATGAAAGTTTATATCTATCGTTTATGAGATGAGGATGGTTTTCGACGTGTGTTTTATCTTACTGTTATCTATTCTCATTTCATTGTTATTGTGTGTGATCGTGTGTGTGTGTGTGTTGTGTGTGTACGGTGTGTGTGTTGATCGTGTGGTGTGTTGTGTGTGTGTGTTGTGTGGAGAGAAGAAGATGGAGAGGAGAGCAGAAGGGGCATTAAACCAAAAATGGGTATCTTCTACATTTGTAGCTGCGACTACCTTGAATTCACCAGCCAGGTGACCTTCATAACACCAATGTTATTATCAAGTTGCAAAAACCTCGTTTACAACCACTAAGATGGACACAACCTTATAATGTGAGCCGATGGCATTTAAACCAAACACAAGTGCTTCCAAACCTTTAGAACTGTTAAATACACACAAAGTAGCCTGAGTGATCAGTCTGTTTTTTTATGCTATCATTGCCAAGGTCCTTGTCAGTCATTGTTATGCCTACAGCAACGGGAGTTCAGATGCCTTGGTAAACAGATTCTGGACCAGGCTACCCACACAAGAGTACAAACCAGATCTGAGACCAGGCTACACACACAAGAGTACAACCAAGCTCTGAGGACCAGGCGTACCACACAAAGGTAAACCAGATCGAGACCAGTTGCTTACCAACAAAAGTACAACCAGATCTGAGGACCCAGCGTACCACACAAATCACAACCGATCTGAACCAGGCTACCACACCAAGAGTTACAACCCCAATCCTGTAGGACCAGGCTACCACACGAAGAGGTCACAAACCAGATCTGAACCAGCTACCACACAAGAGTACAACCGATCTGAGAACCAGGCTACCACACAAGATCACAACCAGGAATTTCTGAACCAGGGCACCACACAAAGAGTACAACCAGAATCTGAGACCAAGGGCTACCACACACAAGAGTCACAACCAGATCTGAGATGACCAGGCTACCACACAAGACAACCAACCAAGATCTAGACCAGCTACCACAAAACGAGTTACAACCAGATCTGGACGAGGCTACCACACAAGATCACAACCAGATCTTAGACCAGCGCTACCAAACATGAGTACAACCAGATCTAGACCAGCTACCACACATAGAGTAACAAAGCAGAAATCTGAGGACCCAGGCTACCACACAAGATCACAACCAGAAGATCTCTGAGACCAGGCTTACCACACAAGAAGTACAATAGAATCTGAGGACCAGCTACGCACACAAGATCCACAACCAAGATCTTGAGGACAGGCTAGCACACAACAAGATCACATCCACAGATCTGAGACCAGCTACCACACAAGAGTAAACCAAACCAGATCTGAACCAGGCTACCAGACAAGAGTGTAGCCAACCAGATCTGACACCAGCTACCACACAATGAGTACATCCAGCTCTGGAGACCAGCTACACACAAGATCACAACCAGATCTGAACCAGGCTTACCAGACAAGAGTACAACCAGATCTGAGACCAGGCTACCACAACAGATCGCACCAACCAGATCTGAGACCATGGCTACCACACAAGAGTACAACCAGATCTGAGACCAGGTAACCACCACAAGATCACAACCATGATCTGCAACCAGGCAACCACAACAAAGTACAACAGATCTGAGACCAGCTAACCACACGAATAGTACGGCCAAGATCTGAGACCAGGGTACCACACAAGAAGTACAACCAAATCGTGAGACCAGGCTACCAAGACAAGAGTACAACTAGCTCGAGACCAGCTACCATCACAAGATCACAACCAGATCTGAGACCAGGCTACCACACAGAGTAAGCAACCGATCTGAGACCAGGCTACCACAAAATATCACAACCAGATCTGATACCAGGCTACCACACCATAGAGTAACAACCCAGATCTGAACCAGGCTACACACATTGATAAACCAAATACCTCGAAGAGGATAACTGAAAATTGAGAAGTATAATCATTAAGTTTCATAATATTAATTTATAAATTTTGGAAATTGAATTAAACCAAAGTTCCCATCCAGGCAGACCCTGTTTCCAATGTTGAGTTAATATTGGGTAACCCCAAGTTCCTCTTTAAAGCTGTACTGTAATTTGTGTAGCCCTTGTGCTGTGTGGGACTAGTGGAGTGTGTGAGTGTAATGTGAGCTAAGTGTATGCTGGAGGTGTATGTGTGCGACCTAGACCTAAGTCGTGTGGCTATAAGGTGTGTCGTGTGAGTGATGTTTGTGTGTGTGTGTGCCGACTAAGGGGCCCTAATTCGTGTAGTGTGTGTTGTGGACGTGTCTATAATATTCTTTGGGACAGAAGTCCACAAGATAAGTAAAGACTAAACAAAAATTAGGAGGCTAGGATCAGGTTTAGGGTGAGGGTTAAAGAAGCTAGTTTAGGAGGTGAGGGTTAGAAGCTAGGATCAGTTAGGGTGAGGGTTTAGGAGCTAGTTTAGGGTGAGGGGTTAGGAGCTAGGAATCAGGTTTAGGGTCGAGGGTTAGGGAGCTTAGTTTAGGTGAGGGTTTAGGAGCTAGATCAGGTTTTAGGGTGAGGTTAGGTTTTAGGGTTAAGGTTGGGTAAGAGTACGGGTTAGTGCTTAGGAAAAAAGGATTGAATGGGACTGAATTGTGTGTCCCACAAGGTAGTTATACAAAGACTGTGTGTTGTGTGTGTGTGCGCGCCCTGTGAAGACTGCCCACGGTCTAAATCTTGGAGAGAGCAGATTAATGGTTATTAGCCATGCAGAAACACTGTAAACGATACATTTTAGAGCTTCTAGAAGTTCTCGGGAACGCTTTTGCTGATTGGGTAGACGTGGTTAGGTTCTGATGGATAGACAGGGTTAGATTTCGATTGGATAGACGTCGTGGTTAGGATTCTGATTAGGATAGGATCAGGGTTAGGATTCTGATTGGATTAGACTGGTTAGGATTCTGGATTGGATAGACAGGGTTGGATTCTGATTGGATAGACATGTTTAGGATTCTGATTGGATAGACAGGTTAGGGATTCTGATTGGATAGACAGGGTTAGATTTCTGATGGATAGACAGGGTTAGGATTCTGATTGATAGACGGGTTAGGATTTAGTTGGATAGACAGGGGTTAGGATTCTGGATTGGATAGACCAGGGTTAGGATTCTGATGGATAGAACAGGGTTTTTAGGATTCTGATTGGATAGACAGTTTAGGATTCTGATTGGATAGACAGGTTAGGATTCTTGATTGGATAGACAGGTTAGGATTCTGCATTGGATAGGACAGGGTTAGGATTCTGATGGATAAAGTTAGGATTCTGATTGGAAGACAGGTTAGGATTCTGATGGATACACAGGGTTAGGTTACTGATGGATAACGTGGTTAGGATTCTGATTGGATAGACAGGGTTTGGTTGGATGACATTGGTGTGATGTCCAGCAGACACCCTCTGTATTCTCTAAACAACTTCCCCCTCTGTATTCCCTCTAAACAACTTCCCCCTCTGTGTTCCTCTAAACAACTTCCCCCTCTGTATTGCCTCTAAAAACACATTATGTCAGATCAAAGGCCCGCGGCCACATCCGGCCCGCGAGAAGGTTTCTTTACGGCCCCTGGGATGATCTTGATTTATTATTAGAAACCGGCCCGCAGACCGCAGCAAGCCGGCACCCGCAGATCTTTTACACGCACCAATACTAACATTTCCCACAAGCAACGGTGACGCACCGATCAGAGCGCTTTCATTTCAATATTTAATTGGCACAAGCAGTCGTCAGCCATCACAGTAAAAATTAACTTTCAGATACCCAGTCAAAAAATGGCAAAACGGAAGGTGGACACTGAGAACCGGGGTTCAAACCAAGGTGGGAGTCGGAGTATGATGTTCACGCGAAGGTAGCTGGAAAACCTGCTGTTCTTCTTGTGGAGAAAGGTGTGCGGTACTGAAAGAGTATAATCTGAGACGACATTATGAACGAAACACGCGGACAAAAACAAGAGATATGGACATGGAACCAAAGGCTACAAAAGCAGAGGAATTAAACGAAGCCCTCAAATCTCGACAGGCTCTGTTCAAAAAAAGCCAAATTCACAAGGCCAGGCTGCGGTCAAGGCCAGTTTATTTTGGCAGAAGAGATCGCTAAATCAGCCCGGCCATTTACGGAGGGGGATTTCATCAAAAAACGGCATGATTAAGTTTGTGACGATTTGCCCAGAAAAAAAGGCCAACTCTTTTTAAAATGTTAGTCGAGCAGAAACACCAATTGCCGAGAGAGGTAGACCAGTTGTCCATCAATCTAAAAGAGCAGCTTGTGAAAAAGGAAAAAGATGTCATTGCATATCCTTGGCTGTGGATAGAGCACAGACATTTCTGACATGCCCAGGTTGTCAATTTTCAATCCGCCTGAGTGGACTCAGCCTAAGCGTGACAGAGGAGTTTTTGGCTTTACGTCCTATGCACTGGCACAAAAACTACGGGGCAATTTGTATGAGAGTGTCAAGATGTGTAAATGAGATGGAGCTTGGCCTTGGGCAAAAACTTGTGGGTTTGACAACCGACGGGCCACCTTGCGACACCTGTGTGCGGGACACAGGAGCGGGACTCGTGGCGAAGACTACGCGGAAAAGATGCAAGAGAACACAACGCGACACGGTTGAGCTGACAGCTTATCATTGTATCATACACCAGGAACGTTGTGCGGTCAAAGCTCCTTGAAAAATGGAGCATGTAGATGAGCAATCATCACGCGCACAAGTTAACCTTATCAGAGCCAAAGGTTTGAATCACCGGCCAGTTCAAGGCATTTGACGGGAGTTGAAACGGAGCATGGTGATTTGGCCTTATCACACAGAGTGCGATGGCTAAGCCAGGGAAAGCAGGTGCTTCAAAGATCTACTCTCCTT
>NW_019943386.1:10475-19242 GCF_002910315.2 Salvelinus sp. IW2-2015 | reverse complement strand
TACATGATCCCAACCAGAAGCCATGGATTACAGGCAACATCTGCACTAAGCTAAAGGCTAGAGCTTCCACTTTCAAGGACCGCGACACTAATCCCGACCAGGAGTTCCGATGTGAGTAAAGACAGGTTAACATTACAATGCTGCAGGGCCAGACGGATTACCAGGACGATACCCAGAGCATGCGCTGACCAGCTGGCAAGTGTCTTCCCTGACATTTTCAACCTCTCCCTGTCCCAGTCTGTAATATCTACATGTTTCAAGCAGCCCACCATGGTCCCTGTGTCCAAGAACGCCATTGGTAACCTGTCTAAATGACTATCGCCCCGTAGCACTCAAATCAGAAGCCACAAAATACTTTGAAGCTGGTCATGGCTCAGATTAACACCATCATCATCCAGAAACCCTAGACCCACTCCAATTTGCATACCGCAAAAAACAGATCCACAGATGATGCAATCTCCATTGCACTACACACTGCCCTATCCCACCTGGACAAAGGAAACCTATGTAAGAATGCTGTTCATTGACTACAGCTCAGCATTCAACACACATAGTACCCTCCAAGCTCATCACTAAACGAGGACCCTGGGATTAAACACCTCCCTTGCAACTGGATCCTGGACTTCCTGGTGGGCAGCCCCTCAACACGGACCGTCAACACGGGGGGCCCTCAGGGGTGCATGCTTAGTCCCCTCCTGTCTACTCCTTGTTCACCCACTCAAACACCATCATTAATTTGCTGACGACACGACTGTGATGGGCCCGTAACTAAGCATTTAACTGTTAGTCTACACTGTTGTCTCTCTCTGCGTTGTTGGGAAGGGCCCGTAACTAAGCATTTAACTGTTAGTCTACACCTGTTGTCTCTCTCTGCATTGTTGGGAAGGGCCGTAACTAAGCATTTAACTGTTAGTCTACACCTGTTGTCTCTCTCTGCGTTGTTGGGAGGGCCCGTAACTAAGCATTTAACTGTTAGTCTACACCTGTTGTCTCTCTCTGCGTTGTTGGGAAGGGCCCGTAACTAAGCATTTAACTGTTAGTCTACACCTGTTGTCTCTCTCTGCATTGTTGGGAAGGGCCGTAACTAAGCATTTAACTTTAGTCTACACCTGTTGTCTCTCTCTGCATTGTTTGGGAAGGCCCGTAACTAAGCATTTAACTGTTAGTCTCACACCTGTTGTCTCTCTCTGCGTTTGTTGGGAAGGGCCCGTAACTAAGCATTTTAACTGTTAGTCTACACCTGTTGTCTCTCTCTGCGTTGTTGGGAAGGGCCCGCTAACTAAGCATTTAACTGTTAGTCTCACCTGCTGTTTACCAAGCATGTGGACAAATAACATGTGATTTAATAGAACATTGAGGTAGTCAGTCCCGTTGTGTTCCGCCAATTCAACCACTGATGATCTATACAGTCATTACTAATATTTAGCATTAATTATCATTATATCCATCCAACAGGTGTATCTGTCAGTGTTTGTGGCTGGCTATGAGCTCCACCATGTACAATCCTATATCTACTGCTGTCTCAATAACAGGTAGGAGCTAGGAACACACACCATGTACAATCCTGTCCTCTACTGCTGTCTCAATAACAGGTAGGAGCTAGGAAACACACCATGTTACAATCCCTATCCTCTACTGCTGTCTCAATAACAGGTAGGAACTAGGAACACACACCATGTACAATCCTATCATCTACTGCTGTCTCAATAACAGGTAGGAGCTAGGAACACACACCATGTACAATCCTATCCTCTACTGCTGTCTCAATAACAGGTAGGAAGCTAGGAACACACACCATGTACAATCCTATCATCTACTGCTGTCTCAATAAACAGGTAGGAGCTAGGAACACACACCATTACATCCTATCCTCTACTGCTGTCTCACATAACAGGTAGGAGCTAGGAACACACACCATGTACAATCCTATCATCTACTGCTGTCTCATTAACAGTAGGAGCTAGGAACACACACCCATGTAACAATCCTGTTCCTCTACTGCTGTCTCAATAACAGGTAGGAGCTAGGAACACAACACCATGTACAATCCTATCCTCTACTGCTGTGCTCCAATAACAGGTAGGAGCTAGGAACACACACCATGTACAATCCTATCCTCTATGCTGTCTCATTAACAGGTAGGGAGCTAGGAACACAACACCATGTACAATCTATCCTCTACTGCTGTCTCAATAACAGGTAGGAGCTAGGAACACACCACCATGTACAATCCTATCCTCTACTGCTGTCTCAATAACAGGTAGGAGCTAGGAACCACACACCATGTAAAATCCTATCATCTACTTGCTGTCTCAATAACAGGTTCCGTGCAGGGTTTTAAGCGTGCAATGCGCTGCTGTCCGTTCGTCCGTCGTCTGAATACGACCAGATGGAACTTACACAGCCCCGTTTCCATGCCAACAGACAGAGCAGCATCTACACCCTGAGCCGCTTCGAGTCCTGCCCCGCAGACCCACACAACGACCGCAGCGACAGGTACCGTAGCAGAGAGTGTGTGTGTGTTTGTGTGTAGGTTCTGCGTCTGTTTTAAGTTTTTCAAAAAACAGACCATAATGCATCTTCTTCTCTGCCAGGAGGAGGAGTCAGGGTGGTCATCCATGGTAGCATCGCACACAACGGGGTGAATCGTCACGGAACCCGACATACACTCCTGACACACGCTAGTTACCACGGCAACCCCGAGTGTCCACCTCCGCCCGGAGCTCACCTGAGAGGTTTGGACTTGAGACGAAGCGAACACACAACATACACACAATTACTGAAACAACACACACACCCTTATTGAAACACACAAACACACCTGGATTCCATAACATATAGGAATCCCTATTTCTGTTCTATACCAATAAGTAACTTGTAACCAAGTCTGTTTCTGTCAGTTATATAGTCAGTAAACCTTCTGTTCTGTCAGTTATATAGTCAGTTAAACCTTCTGTTCTGTCAGTTAGATAGTCAGTCAAACCTTCTGTCTGTCAGTTATATTAGTCAGTAAACCTTCTGTTCTGTCAGTATATTAGTCAGTTAAACCTTCTGTTCTGTCAGTTATATAGTCAGTCAAACCTTCTGTGTTGTCAGTTATATAGTCAGTTAAACCTTCTGTTCTGTCAGTTTATATAGTCAGTCAAACCTTCTGTTCTGTCAGTTAATAGTCAGTTAAACCTTCTGTTCTGTCAGTTATATAGTCAGTCCAACTTTTCTGTCATTATATGTCAGTTAAACCTTCTGTTCTGTCAGTTATATAGTAGTCAAACCTTCTGTTCTGTCAGTTATATAGTCAGTTAAACCTTCTGTTTGTCAGTTATAGTCAGTTAAACCTTCTGTTGTCAGTTATATAGTCAGTTAAACCTTCTGTTTGTCAGTTATATAGTCAGTTAAACCTTCTGTTTGTCAGTTATAAGTCAGTTAACCTTCTGTTTGTCAGTTATATAGTCAGTTTAAACCTTCTGTTCTGTCAGTTATATAGTCCAGTTTAACCTCTCTTCTGTCAGTTATATAGTCAGTTAAACTTCTGTTCTGTCAGTTTATAGTCAGTTAAACCTTCTGTTCTGTCAGTTATATAGTCAGTTAAACCTTCTGTTCTGTCAGTTATATAGTCAGTTAAACCTTCTGTTCTGTCATTATATAGTCAGTTAAACCTTCTGTTTGTCAGTTATATAGTCAGTTAAACCTTCTGTTTGTCAGTTATATAGTCAGTTAACCTTCTGTTCTGTCAGTTTATAGTCAGTTAATTCGAGCTTAACCTCTGTTCTGTCAGTTATATAGTCAGTTAAACCTTTGTTCTGTCAGTTATATAGTCAGTTAAACCTTCGGTCCCGTGTGGCTCAGTTGGTAGAGCATGGCGCTTGCAACGCCAGGGTTGTGGGTCATTCCCCACGGGGGACCAGGATGAATATGTATGAACTTTCCAATTTGTAAGTCGCGCTGGATAAGAGCCGTCTGCTAAATGACTTAAATTGGAAACTGTTCTCGTCAGTTATATAGTCAGTGGCTTTTTTGTATGTCTTGATTATTTTTGCATTGTATGTTGTTAAAGCTGTTTGTAATGGTTTATTTCAAAACAGGAGTTTATTTGGATTATTACGATATATTACGGAGTATTTAGTATGTAAACCAGTAAATGTGAATAAAGAACTGTAAATCATGTTCTCGATGTGTGACAATATAAAAATCCTATGTATTGTATGATCTGTCTACAATTAAATCATGGAAACGTATGTTAACATTTGCTAAAGCAAGTGAAGTGGATAATAACAAAAAGTGAAATAAACAATAAAAAAGCCTATAATTAAAAATTACACTCACAAATAAGATCCAGAAGAATAAAGACATTTCAAATGTCGTATTATGTGGAACTAGGGAAGATAAATAAAAATACGGTAGTAATATGGTTGTTTATTACAATGGTGTTTGTTCTCACTGGTGACCTATATTTTGTGGCAACAGTTTACAAATCTCTGCTGCTGTGATGTCACACTGTGGTATGTTCGTCCAAAGATATGGGTTTTCACAAATTGTATTTGTTTTAACTGTAGTCTCTCTTGTGCTGTGCTTGTGTGAATCTGAAGGGAATTATGTGGTCTCTAATATGTCCTACATTTGGCAGGAGGTCAGGAAGTGCATCTCAGTTTCACCTCATTTGTGGGCAGTGTGCACATAGCCTGTCTTCTCTGGAGAGCCAGGTCTGCCTACGGCAGTCTTTTCTCAAAAGCAAGGCTATGCCTCACTGAGTCTATACATATCAAAGCTCTTTCTTAAGTTTGGGTCAGTCACAGTGGTCAGGTATTCTTGCCACTGTGTACTCTCCTGTTTAGGGCCCAAAATAGCATTCTAGCTTTGGTCAGTTTTTTTGTTAATTCTTCCAATGTGTCAAGTAATTCTCTTTTTTTTTTCTCATATTTGGTTGGGTCTAATTGTGTTGGTGTCCTGGGGCTCTGTGGGGTGTGTTTGGTGTTTGTGAGAACAGAGCCCTAGGACCAGCTAGCTTAGGGGACTCTTCTCCAGGTTCATTCTCTCTGTAGGTGTATGACTTTGTTACGGAAGGTTTGGGAATCGCTTCCGTTTTAGGTGGTTGTAGAATTTAACAGCTCTTTCTGGATTTTGGTATTATTAACTATTGTGGTGACTGTCTGCTAATTCTGCTCTGCATTATTTGGTGTTTTACCACTTGCAGATTTCGCGTAGATATTTTTGCTGATTGCTGCATGCAGAGTTGTGGTGGTGTTTGTCCCACTATGTTGCTTATCAATGTTCTTTCGATTGTGAGTGTACCCCCGACGCTATCCACAACCTAATAACTAGAGACAGAATTAGGTGTTCTAATATATCTTGATCGTCAATTGCTATTACGGTTTTGACCCAGATCTCGTAATTCCTGGTATAAGTCAAGATACTCACATTTTTTATTAAATTTGTCATCAATTGTGTCTCTATCAAATCGTTCACCAAGCTTTGTGGAAAGGGTACGCTGGTCGGCTGAAAATGTCTCGTAGAGGCCGAGTCAGATGGTAATACGCGACGTGTTGTTGTGTGCTACCTACGCAGACCGGTGTCTAGATGGAAATTCGTGGATCCTGGAAGCACGTGGAGAACACTTTTTTGGAACACATTAATATTGTCTTACTGAGATTTACTGTCAGCGGGCCCAGGTCTGGGCAGACATCTGTGCAGAAGATCTAGGTGCTGCTGAGTAGCCTTCTTGAGATTGGTGACAGCAAGCACACAGTAGTCATCAGACAAACAGTCAAACTATTTTGACTTCAGATTCTTAAGTTAGCGGTGAGGGCCGCGTACTGGCAGCTGTTTAGGTGCCCTCGCACAATTCGTTGAGTATACAGAGCCTTTGGAAGTTTGGGGGAAATTCGCCTAGTCGACCCTGACTACTCTACATTTTGTTAGTTTACAGCCTTAGGTTGTACAAATTATACGATAATATCATTGGTTGAGTTTTTTTTTTTTCTCTCATAATCTAGCAGACACACTCCCCACAATGACAAAGAAAAACAGGTTTATTAGAAATGTTTGCAAATGTATAAAAGAATTTAACTGAAATATCACATTATAACCATATCAGTACTATTAGAACACCGTTTACTCAGTACTTGGGTTGAAGCTCGTGTAGGGCAAAGTGATCTACCCAGCTTCCATAGTTATCTTATTGGGATTGATGACGTTACAGCTTGGACTCACACTGTATTTGGGGAGTTTCTCCCATTTCTTTTCTGACAGATTCCTCTCAAGATGCTCATCTAGAGCAGGTTGGATAGGAGCATATGTACGTACGATCACTGTGGGGACAACGTCGTCGACGCATGTATTCAAGAAGTTGGTGACTGATGTGGTAAATTCCTCAAAGCCATCTGTGCTATCGAAAAAGTCCTGTAGCTTAGCATCCGCTTCAACAGRCCAMTTCCGTATTGGGCGGGTCATTGGTACTTCCTGTTCTCTTGTTWGCAGGAATCAGGAGGATAGAATTATGGTCAGATTTGCCAAATGGAGGGCGAGGGAGAGCTTTGTACGTATTTTCTGTGTGTGGAGTAAAGGTGATCCAGAGCTTTTCCACCTCTAGTTGCACAGGTGACACACTGGTAGAAATKAGGTAAAATGSATTTCAGTTTTCCTGCATTAAAKTCCCCGGCCACTAGGAGTGCCGCGTCTGGATGAGCACTTTCYTGTTTGCTTATGGCGGAATACAGCTCWTTRAGTCTGGTCTTAGTSYCAGCATCGGTTTGTGGTRGTAAATAGACAGCTAAGAAAAATGTATGTGAAAACTCTCTTGKTAGATTGTGTGGTCTACAGYTTATCATGAGGTACTCTACCTCAGGTGGGCAATACCTCGAGACTTCTTTAATATTAGATTTGGAGCACCARCTGTTATTGATAAAGAGACACACCCCTAGTCTTACCTGAGGCTGCCGTCTGGTCTGGACGATGCATGGAGAAATCTTTGAGATATACACTGAGTATACAAAACATTAAGAACACCTGCTCTTTCCATAACATAGACTGACCAGGTGATTCCAGGTGAAAACTATGATCCCGTATTGATGTCACCTGTTACATCCACTTCAATCAGTGTAGATGAAGCAGAGGAGACATGTTAAAGAAGGATTAATACGTGCCGGTACAGACAGACAGACTGACCTGTTGTATAGACTTGACTCTGTTCAGTTGTCTGTTGAGTCCTGTTATCATGAAGTAGAGGTGGTAGGGGAGCCAGCAGACTGCAAACGTTACCACCACAATCATCATCATCTTCACCACCTAGACAACAGGACTGCACAGGATCCATTAGTTCAGTGAACGTCACGGCATGGACTCAATCCATGCGCTATAGGGCGTGCATTAGCTTACTGCTATAGGCCTAGAGTTGGCCTCCCACTGCGACAAGGACTTCAGTTCTAATGACATGGTGGTTAAGTAGAGAACTCGACCAATGCGACAGGCACCCAGGACTTGTCGTCACGCGAGTATTCCACTTATCGCGGTTCCATACGTGCGACATGAGGAGGGAGGCGGCGTCAGGATAACAGGGCCATCTATAGGCGTTTAAGAACTCACTGCAAACAGGCACCTGCGACATGTTAGTACTGCACAGAGTATTCAAGTAAGTTTCTAGTACTCACTGCAGGACAGTTGGGACGTCACTTTCGTTTAAGTAAACTCACTGCACCAGGACTCATCTACTGTTTAACTCACTGCACAGGACTCTTCATGTTAGTAACTCACTGCACAGGACTCTTCATGTTAGTACTTCACTGCACAGGCTCATTCATGTTAGTAACTCACTGCACAGGACTCATTCATGTTAGTATCTCACTGCCACAGGACTCATTCATGTTAGTAACTCCACTGCACAGGACTCATTCATGTTATATCTCACTGCACAGGACTCATTCATGTTAGTATCTCACTGCACAGGACTCATTCATGTTTCTAACACTATGCTTCTTATTCTGTTCATTAATCTGTCTTTTCCATATCTCTCTCCCTCCCTCTCCCTCTCCTCTCCCTCCCTCTGTCCTCTCCCTCCTCCCTCTGTCCCTCCCTCGTCCTCCCTTGTCCCTCTGTCCCTCTGTCCCCTTCTGTCCCTCTGTCTCTCTCTCTCTCTCGCCTCTCTTCTCTCTCTCCTCTCTCTCTCTCTCTCTCTCTCTCTTCTCTCTCTCTCTCTCTCCTCTCTTCTCTCTTCTCTCTCTCCTCTCTCTCCTCTCTCCTCTCCCTCTATCTCTCTCTCTCCTCTATCTCTCTCTCCCTCTGTCTCTCCTCCAGGTACCATATAATAGTAGCAGTGTTGAGTGTATTGGCTGCCTCTAGTGGTGATGGCTGGTACCTCAAGTCTGGTGGGAGGACACTGTGGGGCGGAGAGCATACCTGGTGACCTCTAAAGATAACTACCATCTACCAGATACAAGCCAAGAGGAGGTACCAGACGACACGCGACGGAGACACGGCATACACCACAGGGACACGGACGACGCGAGACACGGCATACCACACGGACCACGGACGGAACACGGCATACACACGGACACACGGCCGGAGACACGGCATACACACGACGGACGACGAACGGACCGGAGACACCGGCATACACCACGGACACACGGCGCGGAGACACGGCATACAACACGGACACACGGACGGAGACCACGGCATACACACGGACACACGACGGAGACACGGCATACACACCGGACCCCACACAGGACGGAAAGACACGGCAATACACCGGACCACACGGACGGAGACA
>NW_019943386.1:5866-7546 GCF_002910315.2 Salvelinus sp. IW2-2015 | reverse complement strand
ATTCTTCTCTTCCCTCTCGTCTCTTCTCCAGGTACCATATAATAGAGCAGTGTTGGTGTATGTGCTGCCTCTAGTGGTGATGGCTGGTACCTACAGTCTGGTGGGGAGGACACTGTGGGGGAGAGATACCGGTGACTCTAAAGATAACTACCATCTACAGATACAAGCCAAGAGGAAGGTACACAGGACACACCGGACGGAGACACGGCATACACACGGACGAGACCACGGAACATACACACGGACACACGGACGGAGACACGGCATACACACGGACACACGGACGGAACACGGCATACACACGGACACACGGACGGAGACACGGCATACACACGGACACACGGACGGAGACACGGCATACACACGGACACACACGGACGGAGACACGGCATACACACGGACACACGGACGGAGACACGGCATACACACGGACACACGCGGACGGAGACACGGCATACACACGGACACACACGGACGGAGACACGGCATACACACGGACACACCGGACGGAGACACGGCATACACACGGACACACGGACGGAGACACGGCATACACACGGACACACACGGACGGAGACACGGCATACACACGGACACACGAGAGACACGGCAACACACGGAACACACGGACACGGCAACACGGACACACGGACGGAGACACGGCATACACACGACACACGCGGACGGAGACACGGCATACACACGGACACACGGACGGAGACACGGCATACACACGGACACACACGCGACGGAGACACGGCATAACACGGACACACCGGACGGAGACACGGCATACACACGGACACACACGGACGGAGACACGGCATACACACGGACACACGGACGGAGACACGGCATAACACACGACACACGGACGGAGACACGGCATACACACGGACACACGGAACGGAGACACGAGCATACACACGGACACACACGGACGGAGACACGGCATACACACGGACACACGGACGGAGACACGGCATACACACGGACGGAGACACGGCATACACACGGACACACGGACGGAGACACGGCATACACACGGACCACACACCCCACCGAGACACGGCATACACACGGACACACACAGTGTCTTTATTAGTTTTGAGTTACTAACATGAATGAGTCCTGTGCAGTGAGTTACTAACATGAATGAGTCCTGTGCAGTGAGTTACTAACATGAATGAGTCCTGTGCAGTGCGAGGCCAGTAGACGTAACACAGTGTCCTCTGCCCAATCTGTCTGGTGGTTGAGTAGTAACACAGCGGGAACGCTAGTACAACCGCCATGCCCCAGATACAGCCTATCACAGACCTGGTTACCGTTGCCGAGAGGCGGGGCTTGAGTGGGTGGATGATGGCCATGTACCTAGGTAACAGGAAGTGACATAAGGAGAGGTCAGGGGTTAGAGGTCAGAGGTCAACTCTGGGTACAGTTCCTAATACTGCTAGATCAGGTGCTTTGTGTTTATGTTTGGACACCTCTTCTCCAGAAGAGTGCACTAGTTTACGCCCCCTCATGCATTTAAAATGGATTGGTGCAAGAACAGCTGGAGGGAGTTTCCACTATATTCCTCACACCAGTTCATTCCTTTTGAATTCATGAGGGGGAGTGTACGAATGCAGACTTCAGGAGAAGAGAATCTGGGTAGAGAATCTGTGTCCAAAGTTATCACAA
>NW_019943386.1:0-1569 GCF_002910315.2 Salvelinus sp. IW2-2015 | reverse complement strand
CCATCTCTCTCTCTCTCTCTGCTCGCTTCTCTATTGCCCGCCTTTTCATTTTTTCTTTCCCCTCTGCCTCCTTCCCTACTTCTGCCTCCTCTCTATCTCTCCTCTCTCTCTCTCTCTCTCCTCCTCTCTCTCTCTCTCTCTCTCTCTCTCTCTCTTCTCTCTCCTCTCTCTCTCTCGCTCCTCTTCTCCTTCTCTCTCTCTCTCTCTCTCTCTCTCTCTCTCTCTCTCTCTCTCTCTAATTGACATACCCAAATATAACTGCCTGCAACTCAGGGTAAAGAGAGTAATCATATTCTTGGTACCATTTGAAAGGAAACACTGAATTTTGCGGAAATATGAAAGGAATGTAGGAGAATATAACACAATAGATCTGGTAAAAGAAAATACAACACCGTTCTTTTGTAWTTTTTTTTATACCGTCATCTTTGAAAGGCAAGAGAAAGAATATAATGTATTATTCCAGCCCAGGTGCAATTTAGATTTTGGGCACTAGATGGCAGCAGTGTATGTGCAAAGTGTTAGACTGATCCAATGAACCATTTAATTTCAGTTCAAAATGTTGTATCAAGACTGCCTAATTTTTTTATTAATAACTTTTCAAGTTCATAACTGTGCATTCTCCTCAAACAATAGCATGGTATTATTTCACTGTAATAGCTACTGTAAATTGGACAGTCCAGTTAGATTTACAAAACTGTACGCTTTCTGCCCATATCAGATATGTCTATGTACTGGGAAATTTTCTTATTACTTACAACCTCATGCTAATTGCATTAGCCTACGTTAGCTCAACCGTCCCGTGGAAGTGACACCGATCCCGAATACGTTTAAAGGGGCTTTATTGGCATGGGAAACATCGCCAAAGCAAGTGAAAAAAATGTTTTTAACAAAAGTGAAACATTGCACTCACATAAGTTACCTATATACAGTGTTGTAACGATGTGCAAATAGTTAAAGTACAAAAGGGAAAATAAAATTCCCCCAAAGGAAGAGGACCAACACATCACCCGGCGTGAGAGCAAGAAACCCCAGACTCATCTTTTTGTTCATTAACACAGGCGGTGCTGCCGGACACAGACTGACCCAGCCGTTAACACAGGCGGTGCGAGGAGCTGCCGGACACAGAGTGACCCAGCCGTTAACACAGGCGGTGCTGCCGGACACAGAGTGACCCACCTGTTAACACAGGCGGTGCGAGGAGCTGCCGGACACAGAGTGACCCACCCGTTAACCGAGAGGCCTTTAAGTTGTATTTCTCCTTCATTAAATAATAACTTGTGTTCCCGCTGTCTTATTTTATTGTGATTTTCACCTCTGACACCCCTGGGATTCAAAATTGGGTTTGTTTTCAAATTCTTTGTAGATCTGTGTAATCTGAGGGAAATATGTGTCTCTAATATGGTTATACATTTGGCAGGAGGTTAGGAAGTGCAGCTCAGTTTCCACCTCATTTTGTGGGCAGTGTGCACATAGCCTGTCTTCTCTTGAGAGCCAGGTCTGCCTACGGCGGCCTTTCTCAATAGCAAGGTAATCTGATGGAAATATGTGTCTCTAATATGGTCATACATT
>NW_019943385.1:184299-189291 GCF_002910315.2 Salvelinus sp. IW2-2015 | reverse complement strand
CACCAATAGCCCCATATACTACCCACCACTGCGACCTGTACTCTCTCGTTAGCTGGCCCTCGCTACATATTCATCACCAAACCCACTGGCTCCAGGTCATCTATAAGTCTTTGCTAGGTAAAGCACCGCCTTATCTCGGTTCACTGGTCACCATAGCAACACCCACCCGTAGTACGCGCTCCAGCAGGTATATTTCACTGGTCATCCCCAAAGCCAACACCTGCTTTGGCCGCCTTTCCTTCCAGTTCTCTGCTACTACAATGACTGAAACGAACTGCAAAAATCACTAAAGCTAGAGACCATTATCTCCCTTTAACTTTAAGCATCAGCTGTCAGAGCAGCTTACTGATCACTGTACCTGTACACAGCCCATCCGTAAATAGCACACCCTCATCCCCATATTATTATTATTTTTATTTTTTTGCTCCCCAGTATCTCTACTTGCACATCATCTGCACATCTATCACTCGTGTTAATGCTAAATTGTAATTATTTCACCTCTATGGCCTATTTGTCTTACCTTCCTAATCTTACTACATTTGCACTCACTGTACATAGACTTTTTCTATTGTTTTATTGACTGTACGTTTGTTTGTGTAACTCTGTGTTGTATTTGTCGCACTGCTTTGCTTTGTCTTGGCCAGGACACAGTTATAAATGAGAACTTGTTCTCAACTGGCCTACCTGGTTAAATAAAGGTGAAATAAAAATAATTGTTAAATTTAAGAGGGTGAGAGGAGGGAAAGGAAGGAGAGAGGGGGAAACGGCAAGGAAGGAGTGTAACTGACAATTAACCTGTCAATCTATGTCGTTGGTTTTTGTATGAAATGCTTACGTGTTCGCTATGCGGGGAAATGGTAAGACAAGCAGAACTACGTGGCTAAAATCTGTTGTAACGGGGATTATTATTTACATTTACATTTAAGTCATTTAGCAGACGCTCTTATCCAGAGCGACTTACAATTATCATAGCAACACACTTTTTGAGTGAAGACAATCCCACGCTGTGTTAGCTAGGTTTTTAAAGAGAGAGATGGAAGGCCATGAGTCTTCCAGAAATACTTCAAACCCTTGTCCATGCTCTCACATGCAGTCTAACCCTGAGAATGACCATGCAGTCTACACCCTGAGAAATGACCATGCTTTTTTGAACTCTGTACTCCTGTACGCAACATATTTATACTCTGAACAAAAATATAAAGAAACATATTTATACTCTGAACAAAAATATTAAGAAACGCAACATGCAAACAATTTCAAAGATTTTACTGAGTTACAGTTCATATAAGGAAATCAGTCAATTTAAATAAATTCATTAGGTCATAATCTATGGATTTCACATGACTGGGAATACAGATATGCATCTGTTGGTCAAAGATATCTTTAAAATAAGGTAGGGCGTGGATCAGGAAAAACCAGTCAGTATCTGGTGTGACCAACATTTGCCTCATGCAGTACGACATCTCCTTTGCATAGATGTCCTGCTGCATGTCTTAAAGTAATGGACTGTCGTTTCTCTTTTCTTATTTGAGCTGTTCTGTGCCATAATATGGACTTGGTCTTTTTCTTCTGTATACCACCCTACCTTGTCACAACAACTGATTGGCTCAACGCATTAAGGAAAGAAATTACACAAATGTACTTCTAACAAGGCACTTCTTTAATTCCAGGTGACTACCTCATGAAGCGGGTTGAGAGAATGCCAAGAGTGTGCAAAGCTGTCATCAAGGCAAATGGTGGCTACTTTGAATAATGTCAAATATAAAATATATTTTGATTAACACTTTTTTGGTTATTATATGATTCCATATGTGTTATTTCGTCGTTTTGATGTCTTCATTATTCGACAATGTAGAAAATAGTAATAGATGTCCAAACTTTTGACAGGTACTGTATATATATATATATTTCATAGTGTGGATTAATATATATCTATCCACACTGAGGTTGGAATATTACTGTGTAATTGTGAAATTATGATTATTAGTCCCTTTTAGTGTAAGAACTGGTTGAAAAGACGGCCTTAAATTTCTGCCTGTTTTGGTGGGTGGAGTTCTGTTAAATGAGTTAATCGACCAATAGTAAAAGAGAATTTCAAACCTCTGCCAATAACAGCTCCCCACACAGACAGTCCTAGCAAAAATGTTGCTTGAGAAATTGCACTTGGCTAAGAAGCTATTTCTGTTTAATTTTGACCATTTAAATTTAAAAACAATGACAGTTCGGTACTTCATTGTCACCCAGAAATGATTTGATATTGATATAAAACAGTCTGCATTGGGCCTTTAAGGAAACCGAGACTTGACATGAGGAGCTGTGTGGAACATGAGTGTGTCTGTCAGTCTGGCAGAGTGGTGTCTGGTAAAACCATCTGTAACAGTCAGTCTGGCAGGGTGGTGTTCTGGTAAAACCATCTGTAGCAGTCAGTCCTGGCAGGTGGTGTCTGGTAAAACATCTGTAGCAGTCAGTCCTGGCAGGGTGGTGTCTGGTAAAACCATCTGTAAAAGTCAGTCCTGGCAGGGTGGTCTGGTAAAACCATCTGTAACAGTCAGTCCTGGCAGGGTGGTGTCTGGTAAAACCATCTGTAACAGTCAGTCCTGCAGGGTGGTGTCTGGTAAACCACCACTGTAAGCAGTCAGTCCTGGCAGGGTGTGTCTGGTAAAACCATCTGTAACAGTCAGTCCTGGCAGGGTGGTGTCTGGTAAACCACTGTAGCAGTCAGTCCTGGCAGGGTGGTGTCTGTAAAACCATCTGTAGCAGTCAGTCCTGGCAGGGTGGTGTCTGGTAAAACCATCTGTAACAGTCTCCTCGGCAGGGTGGTGTCTGGTAAAACCATCTGTAACAGTCAGTCCTGGCAGGGTGGTGTCTGGTAAACCACCTGTAGCAGTCAGTCCTGGCAGGGTGTCTGGTAAACCATCTGTAACAGTCAGTCCTGGCAGGGTGGTGTCTGGTAAAACCATCTGTAGCAGTCAGTCCTGGCAGGTGGTGTCTGGTAAAACCATTGTAACAGTCAGTCCTGGCAGGGTGGTGTCTGGTAAAACCATCTGTAACAGTCAGTCCTGGCAGGGTGGTGTCTGGTAAAACCATCTGTAACAGTCAGTCCTGGCAGGATGGTGTCGGGTAAAACCATCTGTAGCAGTCAGTCCTGGCAGGGTGGTGTCTGGTAAAACATCTGTAAAGTCAGTCCTGCAGGGTGTGTCTGGTAAACATCTGTAACAGTCAGTCCTGGCAGGGTGGTGTCTGGTAAAACCACTGTAGCAGTCAGTCCTGGCAGGGTGTGTCTGGTAAAACCATCTGTAGCAGTCAGTCCTGGCAGGGTGGTGTCTGGTAAAACCATCTGTAACAGTCAGTCTGGCAGGGTGGTGTCTGGTAAAACCATCTGTAGCAGTCAGTCCTGGCAGGGTGGTGTCTGGTAAACCATCTGTAACAGTCCTAAGTTGCCTCCTAACCCTGGGCTACATATGGTGTTTCCAACTGAAACCAAAACAGCCAGAGACAGATCTCCCCTTCCATGGCTGCAGACCCCGGTTCAAATATTATTTTAAATATTCAACTACTCCATCTGGGCTTGATTAGCTTGCCTGGCGCAATGGAAGTAGAGTAGTTGTGAAAGTGAAAACCATCTGGACACCAGGCAGGCTCGAGCAAACGCTCAACGTATTTGAAAGATTATAATAAATAGTATTTGAACCCAGATGGTGATGGCTGCGGTCCCAGACAGTTATGAAATCCTGATGAAATGGTTTAGACTGCATGGCATATTTGTGGCATATTTGTGCCAGGGTCATCTTTTAAAAGCGGCTTCTCCACTACTGAGATCAAATACGGTCAGAACTACGTTTTGGAACATTAGTTGTTATGCAACTGTTATATTTCACATGTTGGGATAAAGAAGGAATAGAATAAATAGGGAATTTCTTTGTGGCATTCAACACAAGGTTACCTAGTAGTGTTTCTCTAATGAACCACCTGTACATCCAGAGTACCTCCTCTAGCCTATATCAGCGACAGACAGTTGTTCGACCTACTGTAGAGTCAACCAAGCTTGACTGGTGTTACTGGGTGTCCACATATCAGACGCCTCTGCTACAGCAGGGTGACCTGCTGGTCAGGCTGGAGACACGTGACTGGGTCAGAGCGGTGGGTTTCTGCAGTCAGAGAGAAGAGTCCCAGCTGAGCTCTTCTGTCGCGTCTCCCTCTCCTCCAGCATTTCGCTGCACTGCGACATCTGCAAATCTGTGTATGCAACCAATAAACTTGGATTCTGATTCGCCCTCTCCTCTTAGACTCTCTCCTTGCACATACTCTTCTCCTTTCCTTCTCTCGTTTCTTCCCTCAACCTGTCCTCTGTTTCTCTGCCTTCCTTTCCTCTCTCCTTCCTTTCCCTCTTCTCCTCCGCCCTCCCTTCCTCATTTCCCTCTCCTCCTCCTCTCCCCTTCCCTTCTTCTCATTTCCCTCTCCTCCCTCCTCCCCCCTCCCTTATTTCCCTCTCCTCCTCCCCCCTTCCCTTTCTTCCTCTTTCCCTCTCCTCTTCCCCCTCCTTTCTTCCTCATTTCCCCCCCCCTTCTTCCTCATTTCCCTCTCTCCTCCCCTCTTCTCCTCCTCCCTCCAGTAACCACGAGCACAACCAATCCTTGATTTTATTCGTAGTTTTGTCAGAATTGTTATCTTCCGTGAGAACTATAAAGTAAATGAAAACACAGTTAGGCACCACTCTTACAACCTTCTTATCTTACGAGTACATTAGCTTGGTATAACTCTGAAACGTTACATACATAAAAAACAGTTTAGCCGGAGCTATAACAGTATCGGATTAAACACATGAATAAAGTAAAAATACCTAATTGGTTGCTTATTACAGAAGGGAGGAAATCCAAAACTTCACACTTCTTGTTCCTGGCATGAATTCACGTTGTTCATCCTTAATTATTGTATCGTTTCCCATCCTAACATACACGCGTTCAACCGTTACGAACTACAGCCCGAAGACAA
>NW_019943385.1:172256-184274 GCF_002910315.2 Salvelinus sp. IW2-2015 | reverse complement strand
AAGGAGAAGAAATTACACAAATGTACTTCTAACAAGGCACTTCTTTAATTCCAGGTGACTACCTCATGAAGCGGGTTGAGAGAATGCCAAGAGTGTGCAAAGCTGTCATCAAGGACAAATGGTGGCTACTTTGAATAATGTCAAATATAAAATATATTTTGATTAACACTTTTTGGTTTTTATATGATTCCATATGTGTTATTTCGTCGTTTTGATGTCTTCATTATTCGACAATGTAGAAAATAGTAATAGATGTCCAAACTTTTGACAGGTACTGTATTATATATATAATTTCAAGTGTGGATTATATATATCTATCCACACATGAGGTTGGAATATTACTGTGTAATTGTGAAATTATGATTATTAAGTCCCTTTAGTGTAAGAACTGGTTGAAAAGACGGCCTTAAATTTCTGCCTGTTTTGGTGGGATGGAGTTCTGTTAAATGAGTTAATCGACCAATAGTAAAAGAGAATTTCAAACCTCTGCCAATAACAGCTCCCCACAGCAGACAGTCCTAGCAAAAATGTTGCTTGAGAAATTGCACTTGGCTAAGAAGCTATTTCTGTTTTAATTTTGACCATTTTAAATTTAAAAACAATGACAGTTCGGTACTTCATTGTCACCCAGAAATGATTTGATATTGATATAAAACAGTCTGCATTGGGCCTTTAAGGGAAACCGGAGACTTGACATAAGGAGACTGCATGGAGGGCTGGACATGAGTGTGTCTGTCAGTCACATGCAGGTCGGTGTCTGGTAAAACCATCTGTAAGCAGTCAGTCCTGGGCAGGGTGGTGTCTGTGTGAAAACCATCTGTAGCAGTCAGTCCTGGCAGGTGCTTTTGCGTGTTCTGGAGATTGAGAATAGCATCTGTACACAGAGTCTCATGCTACCTGCGCGGCAGGGTGGTGTCTGGTAAAACCGATCTAGTAACACAGTCCCAGTCCTGGCAGTGTGTGTCGTGTGTAAAACCATCTGTGAACAGTCCATAGATCCTAAGTCTGGTGGTGCTCAAGAACTATCAATTAGCGTCATGTATCCGAGATCCTCTCCGTCCCTGGCAGGGTGGGTGTCTGTGTAGTAAACACATCGCATCGAACTCCGTCCTGGGCAGGGTGGGTCGTCTGGTTAAAACCATCTGTAACAGTCAGCTGGCAGGGTGGTGTCTGGTAAAACACCTGTAGCAGTCAGTCCTGGCAGGCGTGTGTGTCTGGTAAAACCATCTTGTAGCAGTCAGTCCTGGCAGGGGTGGTGTCTGGTAAAACCATCTGTAACAGTCAGTCCTGCAGGGTGGTGTCTGGTAAAACCATCTGTAACAGTCAGTCTGGCAGGGGGTGTCTGGTAAAACCACCTGTACGCAGTCAGTCCTGGCAGGGTGGTGTCTGTAAAACCATCTGTAACAGTCAGTCCTGGCAGGGTTGGTGCGTCTGGTAAACCATCTGTAGCAAGTCAGTCCGGCGCAGGTGGTGTCTGGATAAAACCATCTGTACAGTCAGTCCTGCAGGTGTTGTCTTGTGGTAAAACCATCTGTAACAGTCTACGCGTCACTGGTCATGGGCGTGCTGCTCGGTAACTTCACGTAAAAACCATCACTGTTAACAGTTCAGTTCTCTTCCTGACGTCAGCTGGATTCCGTTATGGCATGTTCAAGCCTGCTCGGCATCGTTTTGGAGGGGGGAAAGGAACCAACCCCCCCCACAAGCCATCCTGATAGGCAGGGTCACAGTTTCCTTCGACACGTCGGTATGTGTATCTTGTTTGTGCGGTGTTGAGAAAATCCAACCATTCTTCCAGTAACTACACACACACACACAGCACTACCCAGTACAACCACCTGGCACAACACAGGTAGCCACGATCACTCGGACTAAAACCACCTACTCCACGATAACACACAACACCACGTACACAGTCCACACTCGAGTCACACAGCGTTAGACAGCGACATGCTACTAGCGAGAGCGATCAACACACAACCACAACCCATGACTTAGCACGATCTAACCAAGCATCCTCGACCACAGAGCAGGTGACGTCGAGTCTTGAGTAAAAACACACACCTACTGTTACCAGTCTAGTCGTAGACAGGTTCTGTGTGTTTCTGAGGTTTCTGATTCTATTAATTACTCTATCTATAACACGTCTAGTCTGAGCAGACACTGAGGCCTTGGTTGGTGTTTCTTGGATGCTGGTATGAACACCATATCGATGCGTATAGCCACAGTGGCAGTTCCGTGCAGATTGTACAGCCCTTTTCTGGTGGTGTCTGCTAAAACCATCATGTACTGACAGTCCTGAGGTGCCCCTGCCATAAACCTCGTGAGCGGTACATTATGGTGTTTTGTGTACAACAGAGCTGAACACGAAGAAAACCAGCCAGAGACAGCATTCTCCCGGCTTCCATGGCTGCCAGAGCCGCCTCGTTCATATAGATCATTTGATTAAATAAGTGTTCGAAGAATACGTCTCATCTGGGTGCTTGATTTAGGGCTTGCCTGGCGCAATGGAAGTAGAGTAGTTTGCTAAAGTGAGAAACCCATCTGGCACACCAGGCAGGCCTCGAGCAAACGGCTCAACGTATTTGAAGATTTAAAATGATGCGTTTGAGCCAATCAGTTGTTGTGACAAGGTAGGGGTGGTATACAGAAGAAAAGACCAAGTCCATATTATGGCCAGAACAGCTCAAATAAGAAAAGAGAAACGACAGTCCATTACTTTAAGACATGCAGCAGGACATCTATGCAAAGGAGATGTCGTACTGCATGAGGCAAATGTTGGTCACACCAGATACTGACTGGTTTTCTGATCCACGCCCCTACCTTATTTTTAAAGATATCTTTGACCAACAGATGCATATCTGTATTCCCAGTCATGTGAAATCCATAGATTAKGACCTAATGAATTTATWTAAATTGACTGATTTCCTTATATGAACTGTAACTCAGTAAAATCTTTGAAATTGTTGCATGTTGCGTTTCTTWATATTTTTGTTCAGAGTATAAATATGTTTCTTTATATTTTTGTTCAGAGTATAAATATGTTGCGTACAGGAGTACAGAGTTCAAAAAAGCATGGTCATTCTCAGGGTTAGACTGCATGGTCATTCTCAGGGTTAGACTGCATTGTGAGAGCATGGACAAGGGTTTGAAGTATTTCTGGAAGACTTCATGCTTCCCTCAGCTTGGTAGTAATATTAGGATTCCTTTTCTAAACCAAATACTTAACTCCTCATGCTGTCTATATTCACTGGGAATACCAGGCTCAGTCTTGTAGTAGTACTAGGTCTTTACCAGTACAAGTGGGAAAGTACTATGCAATGCAGTCTATGCAATACTCCGCTTGGGCAAAGTATAGATTCAATTGACCCCTACCTGGATTCCACCAGTTGAATACAATAATATGTCCTGTGGACCCCCTCCAACTTGACGTTTATACAGTATCATCAAAAGGGGGAATGTCTTATCAAAGTTGGTCGGGCCAAAAGTAGTGAGGCGNTCCGGTTTCCTTAAAGGCCCAATGCAGACTGTTTTATATCAATATCAAATCATTTCTGGGTGACAATGAAGTACCGTACTGTAATTGTTTTTAAATTAAAATGGTCAAAATTAAACAGAAATAACTTCTTAGCCAAGTGCAATTTCTCAAGCAACATTTTTGCTGTGTCTGTGTGGCCTGAGTGGGGAGCTGCTATTGGCAGAGGTTTGAAATTCTCTTTTACTATTGGTCKATTAACTAATTTAACAGAACTCCATCCCACCAAAACAGGCAGAAATKTAAGGCCGTCTTTTCAACCAGTTCTTACACTAAAAGGGACTTAATAAGCATAATTTTCACAATTACACAGTAATATTCCAACCTCAGTATGGATAGATATTAATCCACACTATGAAATATATATATATATACAGTACCTGTCAAAAATTTGGACACCTATTTACTATTTTCTACTTTGTCGAATAATGAAGACATCAAAACTACGAAATAACACATGGAATCATATAATAACCAAAAAAGTGTTAAACAAAATATATTTTATATTTGACATTATTCAAAGTAGCCACCATTTTTCCTTGATGACAGCTTTGCACACTCTTGGTATTCTCTCAACCTGCTTCATGAGGTAGTCACCTGGAATTAACAGGTGTGCCTTGTTAAAAGTACATTTGTGTAATTTCTTTCCTTAATGCGTTTGAGCCAATCAGTTGTTGTGACAAGGTAGGGGTGGTATACAGAAGATAGCCCTATTTGGTAAAAGACCAAGTCCATATTATTGCCAGAACAGCTCAAATAAGAAAAGAGAAACGACAGTCCATTACTTTAAGACATGCAGCAGGACATCTATGCAAAGGAGATGTGTCGTGCTGCATGAGGCAAATGGTGGTCACACCAGATACTGACTGGTTTTCTGATCCACGCCCCTACCTTATTTTTAAAGGTATCTTTGACCAACAGATGCATACCTGTATTCCCAATCATGTGGAATCCATAGATTAGGACCTAATGAATTGATTTAAATTGACTGATTTCCATATGAACTGTAACTCAGTAAAATCTTTGAAATTGTTGCATGTTGCGTTTCTTTATATTTTTGTTCAGAGTATAAATATGTTTATTTTTGTTCAGAGTATAAATATGTTGCGTACAGGAGGACAGAGTTCAAAAAAGCACGGTCATTCTCAGGGTCAGACTGCGCGGTCATTCTCAGGGTCAGACTGCGCGGTCATTCTCAGGGTCAGACTGCGCGGTCATTCTCAGGGTCAGACTGCGCGGTCATTCTTCGGGTTAGACCTGCACGGTCCATTCTCAGGGTTAGGACTGCGCGGTCATTCTCAAGGTCAGACTGCGTGGTCATTTCAGGGTCAGACTGTGTTGGTCATTCTCAGGGTCAGACTGTGTGGTCATTCTCAGGGTTAGACTGTGTGGTCATTCTCAAGGGTCAGACTGTGTGGTCATTCTCAGGGTCAGACTTGTGTGGTCATTCTCAGGGTTAGACTGCTGTGCATTCTCAGGGTCAGACTGTGTGGTCATTCTCAGGGTCAGACTGCGTGTCATTCTCAGGGTCAGACTGCTGGTCATTCTCAGGGTCAGACTGCGTGTCATTCTCAGGGTCAGACTGCGTGTCATTCTTCGGGTCAGACTGCGTGGTCATTCTCAGGGTCAGACTGTGTGGTCATTCTCAAGGGTCCAGACTGCGTGGTCATTCTCAGGTCAGACTGCGTGGTCATTCTCAGGGTCGCAGACTGCGTGGTCATTCTCAGGGTTCAGACTGCGTGGTCATTCTCGGGGTTAGACTGCGTGGTCATTCTCAGGTCAGACTCGTGTGGTCATTCTCAGGGTCAGACTGCGTGGTCATTCTCAGGTTAGACTGTGTGGTCATTCTCAGGGTCAGACTGCGTGGTCATTCTCGGGGTCAGACTGTGTGGTCATTCTCAGGGTCAGACTGCGTGGTCATTCTCAGGGTCGACTGTGTGTGGTCATTCTCAGGTCAGACGCGTGGTATTCTCAGGTAACTGTGTGTCATTTCAGGGTTCAGACTGCTGGCATTCGGTTAGACTGGTGGTCATTCTCAGGTCAGACGTGGTGGTCATTCTCAGGGTCAGACTGCGTGGTCATCTCAGGGTTAGACCTGGTGGGTCATTCTCAGGTCAGACTGCGTGGTCATTCTCAGGGTTATGACTGTGTGGTCATGTCACTCAGGTGGTTAGACTGGTGTGGTGTCATTCTCAGGGTTAGACTGTGTGGTCATTCTCAGGGTCAGACTGCGTGGTCATTCTCAGGGTTAGACTGTGTGGTTCCTTTCTCAGGTTTAGACTGTGTGGTCATTCTCGAGGGTCAGGACTGCGTGTCATTCTCAGGGTTAGACTGCGTGTCATTCTCAGGGTCAGACTGCGTGGTCATTTCTCGGTCAGACTGCGTGGTCATTCTCAGGGTCAGACTGCCGTGGTCATTCTCAGGGTCAGACTGCGTGGTCATTCTCAGGGTCAGACTGCGTGGTCCATTCTCAGGGTCAGACTGCGTGGTCATTCTCAGGGTCAGACTGCGTGGTCATTCTCGGGTTAGACTGCGTGGTCATTCTCTAGGGTCAGACTGTGTGGTCATTCTCGGGTCAGACTGCGTGGTCATTCTCAGGGTTAGACTGCGTGTCATTCTCAGGGTCAGACTGTGTCTGGTCATTCTCAGGGTCAGACTGCGTGGTCATTCTCAGGGTCAGACGTGTGGTCATTCTCAGGGTCAGACTGCGTGGTCTATTCTCGGGTTGACTGCGTGGTCATTCTCAGGTTAGACTGTGTTGGTCATTCTCAGGGTCAGACTGCACGTCATTCTCAGGGTTAGACTGCATTGTGAGAGCATGGACATTCTCAGGGTTAAGACTGTATTGTGAGAGCATGGACATTCTCAGGGTTAGACTGTATTGTGAGAGCATGGACATTCTCAGGGTTAGACTGTATTGTGAGAGCATGACATTCTCAGGTTAGACTGCATTGTGAGAGCATGGACAAGGGTTTGATAGTCTAATATTTCTGGAAGACTTCATGCTTCCCTCAGCTTGGTAGTAATATTAGGATTCCTTTCTAAACCAAATACTCAACTCCTCATGCTGTCTATATTCACTGGAATACCAGGCTCAGTCTTGTAGTAGTACTAGGTCTTCACCAGTACAAGTGGGAAAGTACTATGCAATGCAGTCTATGCAATGCTCCGCTTGGGAAAGTATAGATTAATTGACCCCTACCTGGATTCCACCAGTTGAATACAAGAACATGTCCTGTGGACCCCCTCCAACTTGACGTTATACAGTATCATCAAAAGGGGGAATGTCTTATCAAAGTTGTCGGGCCAAAAGTAGTGAGGCGGAACATTCTGGTCTCTAGTGGAGAGAATAAATCCCTCCCCCTGCTGTTAGCCTGTTTCCATGGTAACCTGGCTGCTAGACCAGTTCAGACTCTGTTATATTTAAAGACATGATGGGACCCTAACCAGTAACTTTGGACTATTTAATTGTCCAAATCAGATCAATGTGATGGTGGACTGACTGGACCCCGGATACGATAAAGACTTGCTCCAATCCAGTAGTAGCCTGGTAGGCTTAAACAGTGGGGTTTAAACACTGTTATTTTACCATTCTAATACAGAGAATCTGACCACGGCTTGCAGTGCACCACTCAAAATTCCTTGAACCAATTCAGTTATTAATATTCTGTGTTCATAACCTAAATAGCATGGTAAGTCAAGCAGGGATAGAGTGATTGATAGCATGGTAAGTAAAACAGGGATAGAGTGATGATAGCATGGAGTAAAGATAGAGTGATGATAGCATGGAATAAAAGGATAGAGTGATTTGATAGCATGGGAAGTAAAGCAGGGATAGAGTGATTGATAGCATGGAAGTAAAGAGGGATAGAGTGATTGATAGCATGGGAAGTAAAGCAGGGATAGAGTGATTGATAGCATGGAAGTAAAGCAGGGATAGAGTGATATAGCATGGAATAAAACAGGGATAGAGTGATTGATAGCATGGAAGTAAAGCAGGGATAGAGTGATTGATAGCATGGGAAGTAAAGCAGGGATAGAGTGATTGATAGCATGGTAAGTAAAACAGGGATAGAGTGATTGATAGCATGGTAAGTAAAGCAGGGATAGAGTGATTGATAGCATGGTAAGTAAAGCAGGGATGAGTGATTTGATAGCATGGAAAGTAAAGCAGGGATAGAGTGATTGATAGCATGGGAAGTAAAGCAGGATAGAGTGATTGATAGCATGGGAAGTCAAAGCAGGGATAGAGTGATTGATAGATGGAAGTAAAGCAGGGATAAGAGTGATTGATAGCATGGGAAGTAAAACAGGGATAGAGTGATTGATAGCATGGGAAAGCTAAGAAAGGGTTATGAGACAATAGAGTGATTGATAGCATGGTAAGTCAAGCAGGGATAGAGTGATTGATAGCATGGTAAGTCAAGCAGGGATAGAGTGATTGCCGGTTTCAATGCAGAGCTACAGTGTTTTTTTCAGGGACCATTTGATGAGATTTAAATTAATTCTGTGAAGTTCCCAAATTCAGCCCCCTGCTGGGGGATGCAGTGTTAGCAGAGCACTGTCTCCTCCCACACAGCTTCTCTGTTCTCGCTCTCTCTGCCTCTCTATCTCTCTCTCTATCATCACATCACCCTCCTCTAGAGCACTGTCTCCTCCCACACAGCTTCTCTCTCTGCCTCTCTATCTCTCTCTCTATCATCACATCACCCTCCTCTAGAACACTGCAGCTGTGGGTCTGTTCAGAATGCCGCAATGTTTCACAACTTTACACAAAGTTCAGATAGAAATGCATTGTCTAGATCAGACATAATTCTCTGGTAGAATAGGGAATTAAGTCACTTCTACTTGTTGCGTTTCTGTCGCTGTCAAAGTTCTGAACGCTTCACCTCACTGAATACAGCAGATCTGTGGAACAATGAGCCAGTCTGGATGGAATGCCTACCTTCTTCCTGTCCACTCTGTTATCCTAGCAACAGTGGTCTGTGCCTTGTCCCCCTCCCCACACCCACCATGACGTGTGTTTCTGTCACCTCAGATGATGAAGGCTGCTCTGAAAGTGTCTCRCCACTCAGCAGGTGGATCCATTCTGCTCTTCAGTATTTTATCATTTACCAACTGTCTTGTTGTCATGGTAGATATGGAAGGGATGTAGTGATGGTGTGATGGGCTCATGAGTCATAGTGTTGTCTCTGATTGGCCGGATAGAAAGGTCCTYTGACACAGTCTCTGACTCGGCAGCTTCACACTTGTAGGGATTCATTGGCCAGCTGTTGCTGTTCCTGGACACACAGCAGAGTGAAGTCCTTAACTCTTGAGCTTGGTTGTTATTGTGTCAGATGGAAYGACGTTAGTGATCTGATGACAGGAAGTCATCCATCGTCCTACGGATGTCAACATCAGTTACAGAACATGAAACATCTGCGGCAGCCTAATCGTCAGGAATGATTATTGATTGAATGATTAATGACGTGGATCAGCCTGTTAATGTATTCTCCTGTTGGAAGCAAAAATGAAAGCCCATTAATACAGCAGCGAGTCACCACAGCAGTGTCCATTGGGGGAGTTACTTTGGTATCTGCTGGCCCGGGTTAGTATGTGTCAGTCGGGCTGGGAGCATATGAGTGGACAGAGTAGGTCTCTCCAGAGCAAGTCAGACTCGCGCCCCGAGACAGTGAGCTGAGGACATGATATGAGACACAAAGCGTCGGCTGGGACCTCATGCAAGTTTAATTTGGCTCCAGTATGGCTGTGCGCTCCTCTCCACCCAGCCTAACACGCCACAGCAGCACAGCGGATGAAGACGCCCAGCCCGACACGCCACAGCAGCACAGGGATGAGACGCCCAGCCTGACACGCCACAGCAGCACAGGGATAAGACGCCCAGCCTTGACACGCCCACAGCAGCACAGGGATAAGACGCCCAGCCTGACACACCACAGCAGCACAAGGGATAAGACGCCCAGCCTGACACGCCACAGCAGGTACCAGGGATAAGACGCCCAGTCTGCTAGCAGGACTCATTAGGGCACGCAACAGAAAACATTTTGAAACGGACCATTTAGTGTTTCTCAAGTCGAGTAGTCCCTCTCTGTTTCAGTCCTTTTTCTTCTATTTGGAGCCTACTGAACACGACCCAGTCTGGCAGACAGACGGACTGGCTCTTAGCAACGGCCCCTCAGTCCTCCTGACTCCACACTGTAGCCTTCCTGGCTCCATGCCTCCTCCCAGATTAATGAATACCTGCGAGGTGTGTGTTTAATAACCTGTAGCCTTCCTGGCTCCATGTCTCCTCCCAGATAATGAATACCTGCGGGGTGTGTGTTTAATACACTGCAGCCTTCCTGGCTCCATGTCTCCTCCCAGATTAATGAATACCTGCGAGGTGTGTGTTTAATCACTGCAGCCTTCCTGCTCCATGTCTCCTCCCAGATTAATGAATACCTGCGAGGTGTGTGTTTAATAACCTGCAGCCTTCCTGGCTCCATGCTCCTCCCAGATTAATGAATCCTGCGAGGTGTGTGTTTAATACCTGCAGCCTTCCTGGCTCCATGTCTCCTCCCAGATTAATGAATACCTGCGAGGTGTGTGTTTAATACACTGCAGCCTTCCTGGCTCCATGCTCCTCCCAGATTAATGAATACCTGGAGGTGTGTGTTTAATACACTGAGCCTTCCTGGCTCCATGTTCTCCTCCCAGATTAATGAATACCTGCGAGGGTGTGTGTTTAATACACTGCAGCCTTCCTGGCTCCATGTCTCCTCCCAGATTAATGAATACCTGCGAGGTGTGTGTTTAATAACTGCAGCCTTCCTGGCTCATGTCTCCTCCCAGATTAATGAATACCTGCGAGGTGTGTGTTTAATACACTGCAGCCTTCCTGGCTCTATGTCCTCCCAGATTAATGAAACCTGCGAGGTGTGTGTTTAATACACTGCAGCCTTCCTGCTCATGTCTCCTCCCAGATTAATGAATACCTGCGAGTGTGTGTTTAATACACTGCAGCTTCCTGGCTCATGTCTCCTCCCAGATTAATGAATACCTGCGAGGTGTGTGTTTTAATAACCTGAGCTTCCTGGCTCCTGTCTCCTCCCAGATTAATGAATACCTGCGAGGTGTGTGTTTAATAACCAGCCTTCCTGCTCTTGTCTCCTCCCAGATTAATGAATACCTGCGAGGTGTGTGTTTAATAACTGTAGCCTTCCTGCCTGTCTCCTCCCAATAATGAATACCTGCGAGGTGCTGTTATAACCTGTAGCATCACAGCAATGCAACGAGGGCAAGTCAATTTGCGGACCGTGGTTGTCATAACTACCTTATGGAAATGAGTCTGGCCTGAATTTGAACGATGCACCTCTTCTGCTGGTTATGGGAATACACCAAGTGACGATCCAATGAGTGACTGAGTTGATGACAGCAGTATTTGTATTTGACATTTCCCAGCGCTGATGTAGCTAGTCATGATGTTCTACTGAGACCATCTCTTACCAGAGCCCTGAACCACCAGACCAACATGATGTTCTACTGAGACCATCTCTTACCAGAGCCCTGACCACCAGACCAACATGATGTTCTACTGAGACCATCTCTTACCAGAGCCCTGAACCACCAGACCAACATGATGTTCTACTGAGCCATCTCTTACCAGAGCCCTGACCACCAGACCAACATGATGTTCTACTGAGACCATCTCTTACCAGAGCCCTGAACCACCAGACCAACATGATGTTCTACTGAGACCATCTCTTACCAGAGCCCTGACCACCAGACCAACATGATGTTCTACTGAGACCATCTCTTACCAGAGCCCTGAACCACCAGACCAACATGATGTTCTACTGAGACCATCTCTTACCAGAGCCCTGACCACCAGACCAACATGATGTTCTACTGAGACCATCTCTTACCAGAGCCCTGAACCACCAGACCAACATGATGTTCTACTGAGACCATCTTTACCAGAGCCCTGACCACCAGACCAACATATGTTCTACTGAGACCATCTCTTACCAGAGCCCTGAACCACCAGACCAACATGATGTTTTCTACTGAGACCATCTCTTACCAGAGCCCTGACCACCAGACCAACATGTGTTCTTACTGAGACCATCTCTTACCAGAGCCCTGAACCACCAGACCAACATGATGTTCTACTGAGACCATCTCTTACCAGAGCCCTGACCACCAGACCAACATGATGTTCTACTGAGACCTCTCTTACAGAGCCCTGAACCACCAGAACCAAACATGATGTTCTACTGAGACCATCTCTTACCAGAGCCCTGAACCACCAGACCAACATGATGTTCTACTGAGACCATCTCTTACCAGAGCCCTGAAACCCCAGACCAACATGATTGTTCTACTGAGACCATCTCTTACCAGAGCCCTGAACCACCAGACCAACATGATGTTCTACTGAGACCCATCTTCTTACCAGAGCCCTGAACCACCAGACCAACAGATGTTCTACTGAGACCATC
>NW_019943385.1:158299-172231 GCF_002910315.2 Salvelinus sp. IW2-2015 | reverse complement strand
TTCCCATGTAACCTGGCTGCTAGACCAGTCAGACTCTGTATATTTAAAGACATGATGGACCCTAACCAGTAACTTTGGACTATTTAATTGTCCAAATCAGAATCAATGTGATGGTGGACTGACTGGACCCCGATACGATAAAGACTTGCTCATCCAGTAGTAGCCTGGTAGGCTAAACAGTGGTTTAAACACTGTTTATACCATTCTAATACAGAGAATCTGCACCAGGCTTGCAGTGCACCACTCAAAATCCTTGAACCAATTCAGTTATTAATATTCGTTTTCATAACCTAAATAGCATGGTAAGTCAAGCAGATAGAGTGATTGATAGCATGGTAATAAACAGGATAGAGTGATTGATAGCATGGAAGTAAAGCAGGGATAGATGATTGATAGCATGGGAAGTAAAACAGGGATAGAGTGATGATAGCATGGAAGTAACAGGGATAGATGATTGATAGCATGGAAGTAAAGCAGGATAGATGATTGATAGCATGGAAGTAAAGCAGGGATAGAGTGATTGATAGCATGGGAAGTAAAGCAGGGATAGAGTGATTGATAGCATGGGAAGTAAAACAGGATAGAGTGATGATAGCATGGGAAGTAAAGCGGGATAGAGTGATTGATAGCAGGAAGTAAAGCAGGGATAGAGTGATGATAGCATGGTAAGTAAAACAGATAGAGTGAATAGCATGTAAGAAAGCAGGGATAGAGTGATTGATAGCATGGTAAGTAAAGCAGGGATGGAGTGATGATAGCAGGGAAGTAAAAGCGATAGAGTGATTGATAGCATGGGAAGTAAAGCAGGGATAGAGTGATTATAGCATGGGAAGTAAAGCAGGGATAGAGTGATTGAATAGATGGGAAGTAAAGCAGGGATAGAGTGATTGATAGCATGGAGTAAAAAACACAGGGATAGAGTGATTGATAGCATGGGAAGTAAAACAGGGATAGAGTGATTGATAGCATGGTAAGTAAAGCAGGGATAGCATGGGAAGTAAAGCAGGGATAGAGTGATTGATAGCATGGTAAGTAAAGCAGGGATAGCATGGGAAGTAAAACAGGGATAGAGTGATTGATAGCATGGTAAGTAAAGCAGGGATAGCAAGGTAAGTAAAGCAGGGATGGYATGGGAAGTAAAACAGGGATAGAGTGATTGCCGGGTTTCAATGCAGAGCTACAGTGTTTTTTTCAGGGACCATTTGATGAGATTTAAATGAATTCTGTGACGTTCCCAAATTCAGCCCCCTGCTGGGGGATGCAGTGTTAGCAGAGCACTGTCTCCTCCCACACAGCTTCTCTATTCTCTGCCTCTCTCTCTCTATCATCACATCACCCTCCTCTAGAGCACTGTCTCCTCCCACACAGCTTCTCTCTCTGCCGCTCTCTCTCTCTATCATCACATCACCCTCCTCTAGAACACTGCAGCTGTGGGTCTGTTCAGAACCCCGCAATGTTTCACAACATTACACAAAGTTCAGATAGAAATGCATTGTCTAGATCAGACATAGTTCTCTGACTGGTAGAATACGGAATTAAGTCACCTCTATTTGTTGCGTTTCTGTCGCTGTCAAAGTTCTGAACGCTTCACCTCACTGAATGCAGCAGATCTATGGAACAATGAGCCAGTCTGGATGGAATGCCTACCTTCTTCCTGTCCACTCTGTTATCCTAGCRACAGTGGTCTGTGCCTTGTACCCCTCCCCACACCCACCATGACGTGTGTTTCTGTCACCTCAGATGATGAAGGCTGCTCTGAAAGTGTCTCTCAGCAGGTGGATCCATTCTGCTCTTCAGTATTTTATCATTTACCAACTGTCTTGTTGTCATGGTAGATATGGAAGGGATGGTGTGATGGGCTCATGAGTCATAGTGTTGTCTCTGATTGGCCGGATAGAAAGGTCCTCTGACACAGTCGTCGACTAGCAGCTTCCACACTTGTAGGATTCATGGCAGCTGTTGCTGTTCCTGGACACACAGCAGAGTGAAGTCCTTAACTCTTGAGCTTGGTTGTATTGTGTCAGATGGAACGACGTTATGATCTGATGACAGGGAAGTCATCCATCGTCCTACGGATGTCAACATCAGTTACAGAACATGAAACATCTTCTGCGGCAGCCTAATCGTCAGGAATGATTAATGACGTGGATCAGCCTGTTAATGTATGTTCTCCTGTTGGAAGCAAATAATGAAAGCCCATGAATACAGCAGCGATCACCACAGCAGTGTCCATTTGGGAAGTTACTTTGGTATCTGCTGGCCCGGTTAGTATGTGTCAGTCGGGCTGGAGCATATGAGTGGACAGAGTAGGTCTCTCCAGAGCAAAGTCAGACTCGCGCCCGAGACAGTGAGCTGAGGACATGATATGAGACACAAAGCGTCGGCTGGGACCTCATGCAAGTTTAATTTGGCTCCAGTATGGCTGTGCGCTCCTCTCCACCCAGCCTAACACGCCACGCAGCACAGGATAAGACGCCCAGCCTGACACGCCACAGCAGCACAGGGATAAGACGCCCAGCCTGACACGCCACGCAGCACAGGGATAAGACGCCCAGCCTGACACGCCACGTGCAGTACAGGGAACGACGACCCAGCCTGACACGCCACGGCAGTCACAGGGATAAGACGCCCAGCCTGACACCCCACGGCAGCACAGGGATAAGACGCCAGCCTGACACTCCACAGCAGCACAGGGATAAGACGCCCAGCCTGACACGCCACAGCAGCAAACAGGGACAAGACGCCCAGCCTAACACGCCACGGCAGTACAGGGATAAGACGCCCAGCCTGACACGCCACAGCAGCACAGGGATAAGACGCCCAGCCTGACACGCCCAGAGCAGCACAGGGATAGACGCCCAGCCTGACACGCCACAGCAGCACAGGGATAAGACGCCCAGGCTGACACGCCCCACAGCAGCACAGGATAAGACGCCCAGCCTGACACTCCACAGCAGCACAGGATAAGACGCCCAGCCTGACACGCCACAGCAGCACAGGGATAAGACCCCGCCCAAGCTTGACACGCCACAGCAGCACAGTCTGAATGTGAGAGGAGAGTGTCAGTCTGCTAGCAGGACTCATTAGGGCACGTAACAGAAAACATTTTGAAACGGACCATTAGTGTTTCTCAAGTCGAGGTAGTCCCTCTCTGTTTCAGTCCTTTTTCTTCTATTTGGAGCCTACTGAACACGACCCAGGTCTGGGCAGACAGAGACCGGAGCTGGCTCTTAGCCACGGCCCCTGTCAGTCCTCCTGACTCCACACTGTAGCCTTCCTGGCTCCATGTCTCCTCCCAGATGAATGAATACCTGCGAGGTGTGTGTTTATAGACTGTAAGCCTTCCTGGCTGCCATGTCTCCTCCCAGTTAATGAATACCTGTCGCAGTTGTGTGTTTTAATACACTGCAGCCTTCCTGGCTCCATGTCTCCTCCCAGATTAATGAATACCTGCGATGGTGTGTGTTTAATACACTGCAGCCTTCCTGGCTTCCATGTCCTCCTCCCAGATTAATGAATACCTGCGAGGTTGTTGTTTAATACACTGCAGCCTTCCTGGCTCCTGGTCTCCTCCCAGATTAATGAATACCTGCGAGGTGGTGTTTAATACACTGCAGCCTTCCTGGCTCCATGTCTCCTCCCAGATTAATGAATACCTGCGAGGTGGTGTTTAATAACACTGCAGCCTTCCTGGCTCCATGTCTCCTCCCAGAATTAATGAATACCTGCGAGGTGTGTGATTTAATACACTGCAGCCTTCCTGGCTTCATGTCTCCTCCCCAGATTAATGAATACCTGCGAGGTGTGTGTTTAATACACTGCAGCCTTCCTGGCTCCATGTCTCCTCCCAGATTTAATGAATACCTGCGAGGTGTGTGTTTAATAACCTGCAGCCTTCCTGGCTTCAATGTCTCCTCCCAGATTAATGAATACCTGCGAGGTGTGTGTTTAATACACTGCAGCCTTCCTGGCTTCATGTCTCCTCCCAGATTAATGAATACCTGCGAGGTGTTGTTTAATACACTGCAGCCTTCCTGGCTCCATGTCTCCTCCCAGATTAATGAATACCTGCGAGGTGTGCTGTTTAATAACCTGCAGCAGTAGCATCAACAGCAATGCAACGAGGGCAAGTCAATTTGCGGACCGTGGTTGTCATAACTACCTTATGGAAATGAGTCTGGCCTGAATTTGAAACGATTGCACCTCTTCTCTGCTGGTTATGGGAATACCCCAAGTGACGATCCAATGAGTGACTGAGTTGATGACAGCAGTAATTTGTATTTGACATTTCCCAGCGCTGTTAGCTAGTCATGAGTCTACTGAGACCATCTTTACAGAGCCCTGACACCAGACAACATGATGTTTACTGAGACCATCTTTACCAGAAGCCCTGACCACCAGACCAACATGATGTTCTACTGAGACCATCTCTACCAGAGCCCTGAACACCAGACCAGAACCTATTATCATGAGTCTACTGAGACCATCTCTTACCAGAGCCCTGACCACCAGACCAACATGATGTTACTGAGACCATCTCTTACCAGAGCCCTGAACCACCAGACCAACATGATGTTCTACTGAGACATCTCTTACCAGAGCCCTGACCACCAGACCAACATGATGTTCTACTGAGACCATCTCTTACCAGAGCCCTGAACCACCAGACCAACATGATGTTCTACTGAGACATCTCTTACCAGAGCCCTGACCCACCAGACCAACATGATGTTCTACTGAGACCATCTCTTACCAGAGCCCTGAACCACCAGACCAACATGATGGAACATGGATGTCTTTGTTCTAAAACAGTAGGCTGTAACAGTTGTTCCTAGAAATGAAACATGATGTTCTGGGTTCTAAACAGTAGGCTGTAACAGTTGTTCCGAATGAAACATGATGTTCTGGTCTAAACAGTAGGCTGTAACAGTTGTTCCTGAAATGAAACATGATGTTCTGGGTTCTAAACAGTAGGCTGTAACAGTTGTTCATGAAATGAAACATGATGTTCTGGGTCTAAACAGTTGGCTGTAACAGTTGTTCCTGAAATGAACATGATGTTCTGGTCTAACAGTAGCTGATAACAGTTGTTCCTGAATGAAACATGATGTTCTGGGTTCTAAACAGTAGGCTGTAACAGTTGTTCCTGAAAATGAAACATGGATGTTCTGGGTTCTAAACAGTAGGCTGTAACAGTTGTTCCTGAAATGAAACATGATGTTCTGGGTTGAAACAGTTAGGCTGTAAACAGTTGTTCCTGAAATGAAACATGATGTTCCTGGGTTCTAAACAGTTGGCTGTAACAGTTGTTCCTGAAATGAAACATGATGTTCTGGGTTCTAAACAGTAGGCTGTAACAGTTGTTCCTGAAATGAAACATGATGTTCTGGGTTCTAAAACAGTAGGCTGTAACAGTTGTTCCTGAATGAAACATGGATGTTCTGGTCTAAAACAGTAGGCTGTAAACAGTTGTTCCTGAAAATGAAACATGATGTTCTGGGTTCTAAACAGTAGGCTGTAACAGTTGTTCCTGAAATGAAACATGGATGTTCTGGGTTCTAAACAGTAGGCTGTAACAGTTTGTTCCTGAAATGAAACATTGATGTTCTGGGTTCTAAACAGTAGGCTGTAAACAGTTTTCCTGAAATGAAACATGGATGTTCTGGGTTCTAAACAGTAGCTGAACAGTTGTTCCTGAAATGAAACATGATGTTCTGGTTCTAAACAGTAGGCTGTAACAGTTTTCCTGAAATGAAACATGATGTTTCTGGGGTTCTAAACAGTAGGCTGTAACAGTTGTTTACCTGGAAATGAAACATGATGTTCCTGTGTTCTTAACAGTTGTTCCTGAAAATGAAACATGAATGTTCTGGTTCTAAACAGTTGGCTGTAACAGTTGTTCCTGAAATGAAACATGTGGTTCTCATCCGAAGCACCACTGGGTCTTAGTCACCGTTGTGAACGAAAATGGGTTTTCTACAGCAAAGCCATCTCTGAAGAGTTTGAAGAGCAGCAGTTACTGAAATTGATATTTGATGAGCTTTCTCCTGATTTAGTGAACTGATAAATGATCCGAGGTCAGTGAAAACAGATTTGTATGTTCATTTTGGAGCCAAAGAGCTACATTATTCATCACACAAAGCCCACTCTTCTATTAAAGTTCTCCTACCATCACTTACCTGCTGTCCTGTCCAGCAGATTCTATCAGTTCAGTCACTGCTGGAGGTCGGAACACATCGGCCCTTATAAAAGACTCATGTTGTTACATAAAAACACGTTCTCCCTTCCAGTTTTGTTGCATGAAATGTGATTTGTAATGCATGAGGCAACTAGAATATCAATGACTTCTTTCACGCTCTCTTGAATTAGCTCCTCTATCGCTTCATTAAAAAAAGAACTGCTCAGGAAATTAAATCCATGTACTGTATTATATGCATCTTTAAGGCTTCGCTGAAAGTTTTTTCACATCTGTTACCTGGAGCCGATTCTGTTTTGGTGCGTTGTCAAGATTTAGCTACAGTATGTTGCAAAAATGGTGCTGTCTTGGCTTGGGTGTATGTACTACTGGCTTTAGGCCTTTAAAGATGCCACTTTGTGGAAAAATCACTATGCTATTCTCCTGGTTGCTAAAATTCAAATAGTTCGCTTAATTAATCACTTAATCACTGGCTTCCAGTTGAAGCTCGCATCCGCTACAAGACCATGGTGCTTTGCCTACGGAGCTGTGAGGGGAACGGCACCTCCGTACCTTCAGGCTCTGATCAGGCCCTACACCCAAACAAGGGCACTGCGTTCATCCACCTCTGCCTGCTCGCCTCCCTACCTCTGAGGAGTACAGTTCCCGCTCAGCCCAGTCAAAACTGTTCGCTGCTCTGGCACCCCAATGGTGGAACAAACTCCCTCACGACGCCAAGGTCAGCGGAGTCAATCACCACCTTCCGGAGACACCTGAAACCCCACTCTTTAAGGAATACCATAGGATAGGATAAAGTAATCCTTCTAACCCCCCCCCCCTTAAAAGAGTTAGATGCACTATTGTAAAGTGGTTGTCCACTGGATATCATAAGGTGAATGCACCAATTTGTAAGTCGCTCTGGATAAGAGCGTCTGCTAAATGACTTAAATGTTAAATGTTAATTTCAATTTTAATTTCAGTTTGTGAAAAACAACAAGCAAGTATAGTGTAGAGAATCTTTGTACCATGTAAACTGCTGTGAAATATATTTCCATAAACTAAAAATAGTATTTTAGCTGTTTTATACTAGTGTACAAAACTGAAAACCGTAAATGATGCACACAAAAAAAGAAACATGCACACAGAACAGATCTTACAGCTTCTTAGACTTGCTTTTCCAATGAGTGACAGATCTATTAACACATATTTCTGTTGTGTTGCCGCATAAAAAGTGACATATTTGCAGCTTCAAACAGAGAGATGACATATGTCATCTGTTTACTAGGGAGACGGTTCTATTGCCAGCCTTCAAAGAGATGACTATGCTAATCTGTTACTAGGGGAGACGGTTTTACATATTGCAGCTTCAACAGAGATTACATGTGTAATCTGTTACTAGGGAGACGGTTACATATTGCAGCTTCAACAGACGATGACATATGTAATTCTGTTACTAGGGAGACGGTTACATATTGCAGCTTCAAACAGAGATGACATATGTAATCTGTTACTAGGAGACGGTTACATATTGCCAGCTCAACAGAGAGATGACATATGTAATCTGTTACTGGGAGACGGTTACATATTGCAGCTTCAACAGAGAGATTTTTTCTTTTTGAACACATGTAATCTGTTAATACGGGAGACGGTTAGCATATTGCAGCTTCAACAGAGATTACATGTGTAATCTGTTATCTAGGGAGACGGTTACATATTGCAGCTTCACAGAGATGACGTATGTAATCTGTTACTAGGGAGGACGGTTACATATTGCAGCTTCAACAGTAGAATGACGTTATGTTCTGTACTAGGGGACGGGTTTACATATTGCAGCTTCAAACAGAGATGACGTATGTAATCTGTTACTTAGGGAACGGTTACATATTGCAGCTTCAACAGAGAGAGATTGACACGTGTAATCCTGTTACTAGGAGATCGTTACATATTGCAGCTTCAACAGAGAAGATGAACACATTGTAATTCTGTTACTAGGGACGACGGTTACATATTGCAGCTTCAACAGAGAGATGACACGTGTAATCTGTTTACAAGGGAGACGGTTACATATTTGCAGCTTCAACAGAGAGATGACGACATGTAATCTGTTACTAGGGAGAACGGTTTACATATTGCAGCTTCAACAGAGATGACATATGGTAATCTGTTACTAGGAGACGGTTTTACATTTGCAGCTTCACAGAGATGGACATATGTATCTGTTACTAGGGTAGGACGGTTTACATATTGCAGCTTCAACAGAGATTACATGTGTAATCTTGTTACTAAGGGAGACGGTTACATATTGCAGCTTCAACAGGGAGATGACGGTAATGTTAATCTGTTACTAGGGAGACGGTTAACATATTTGCAGCTTCACAGAGATGACGTATGTAAATCTGTTACTAGGGACGGACTTTACATTATGCAGTTCACAGAGAGAGACATATGTAAATCTGTTACTAGGGAGACGGTTACATATTTGGCAGCTTCAACAGAGAAGATGATGCATGTAATCTGTTACTAGGGAGAGCGGGACGAAGCAGTTTTGGGTTTCCAAGGATTACCGTCATTGTATTTGAAAATGCTTGTTGGCCCTGTGACAGAAGGGATGGAGAACAATGACTCTGCAATATGTACAATAGGTTAGGGACATGTTTCATTGCAGAGTTATGGGCCTTTATTACCATGGCCATTTTATGTTAAGTTAGAAAGAGGAAGAAAAATGATGCAGACTATTGAACCGGAGGTTTGGGATTTTAATATATGGTCTGTTTTCAGGTTATTGCAGGAATGTCCCTTGTTTATTCTCCCCTCTCTCTCTCTCCCAGGTTGGGCTGATCTGGGATGAAGTCTCATGAATTCCCTCAATTTGACTGAAACATTAACAGTCAGCAGGAACAAGTGCAATTCTTCACAAAGCAAACATCTTTTCCCTCGACAAGTCCGTCAACAGTCGAGTGACCTTACTGCACGCATGGCCAGCCAAGGAAGACCACGGGACCCCTTAGAGCTATGCTGTTTTTAGAGGTGTGACCGTGATGGGGCAAGAGGACCAGGTGAGATGGAGGTATCGGCGAATTGGACAAAAGCACAGTGGTGAATGGGTCCACGAGATGCTTCCTGGAGAGGACGGAGCTCTGGGACAGAGCCTAGATGGTTTCACGTCGGGAGTCGCGGCCCTGAGAAACCTAATGCGCGTGGATTGCAAGGCTCCGAGGAAGCAGCAGGGAGGCTATTAATGCAAGTACTGTTCCGTTCTCACGGCAGAAACCTAATGAGTTCAAGGAACACGTGGACTCCAATCACCCCATGTCATTTCTCACCGCTCTACCCTGTGTGCTGCTGTGCAACTTCAACACAAAGAAGTTTGACAACCTTGACAGAGCACAAAGAGAGGTGTCATCCAGGGGAGAGCACTTTAAAGTTCAAGAGGAATCAAACTGAACAATAGACATCCTATAGAGCAGATCGACTAGAAGGGACAAGCAAACGCTGTCGTCTGTTGTTCAAACCAACGGCTTTCTGGGACTGGAGAAGACTTGCCACTTTCCCCCTGAGCAATCCACCACAGTGAAGATTAGTAAGCCAAAAACAACAACAAAACGGTTATTTCACAGAATCAACTGGACAGATCAACCAGAGCCTCCCAGAAAAGCAGACGCCGCAGTGAATGTGAACGGACCGTGCATCATCCGCAGAAGCACACTAAAAGATGCATCTGCCTCATATCATGCCTTCTCTTCAAGCGCCCGTCCTAACTACAACTTTAGTACCAAAAATCGGCTGTTCCCTTTGAACACCTCCAATACAACCCTTCACTGGTACAGTAAACATGACACTCAATCACATCCTTCACCAAGTTCCCGTACCCGACCCCAAGCCGGACTGTCCTGGCGTTTACGCGCCTGCCTCCAAGCACCCCGAAGGAACAGATCAAGGTGTGTTGGTTCACCCTCCAGAGACTGAAAGCAAGGCAATCAGCTGGTCCCCCGTGAAGAGGTGGAGAAGCTCGGGAAGAAGAATGCTTCCAAACGTACCATCCAGTCACCCAAGACCACCCTTCACCGTGCCTTGAGCGGTGCCAAGATGGCCCAGTCCACCAAAGGACAACAGTCCCTAGTTCCAATCCGTCCCCTCAACCTCCTGGACAGACCAGTTATGTGTTGACGCGGTTGCAAACGGCTCAGCTGTCAGCTGTTCTCCCATCACACTAACCATGAGGCAACCAGGTCGTGCAGCAGTCAAAGCGACCCTTTTGGTAGCTCCAGTAGTGGACTCTTCAAGAGATCAAACGTCCCTCTATAATCCAGACGAATTCAGCGCACCTGACTGGTGGCTTCGCCTAAACCAGCTTCACTCTAAAGACTCCAATAAACCCCGGACCATGATTGCTGTAGCTGCAAGCTAGTTACACCAGTTGCCAGTCCCTGAAGAGGAGGAAGTGTACCGCCTCATTGAGCTCCAACCGGCCTCTCTAAAGGAGGAGAATCAAGAAGTGGTTCAGTGAGCAAGCGACTCCTCAAATCACAAAGGTGGCGCCACAGGTGGATCAAGATGAGCCCCAGCATCGAAGACAGTCAGCTCAAAAGGCTGCCCCACCCCAGTTTCCTCTCCTGGAAGAGGCTCAAGGCAATCCTCTGAGCAGCCTCAGATGCTAGAGGAAGAGTTTTCAGAGGACCAGCTCCCCCACTGAATTGACGTTGACAAACCTTGTTGTGGACACAAGCGCTTCCTCCAGACGAGCATCGAACTGCTGGTTCTCAGAGCGCAGAGCAACTGCGGGACAACTTGCAGCAAGCCGCTTGGCAAACTCCCATGGGTCCTAAGGCCTTGAGGAGCAAGAGGGATACTGAATAGGTTTACGAACAGGACAGCAAAGTCCGATGCCCACTCTTCCCATCGCACCACTTCCACCAGTCCTTGAAGCCCCATCGATAGGAAATCCCTAGGGCTTCTCAAAAGAGGTGTTACCCAGACCCAGTGGCCGTCGCCAGAGAGGAGTACAGGCCAGCTGGAGGGACAGACAGGTTTGTCTCGCACAGAGATTGTTCGCTGTTCAGAAAAACCAGATCCGCCCTTGAAGAATGGAACCTGTGGACTGGATGGAACAGTTCCAGAAAGTCAATACGGCAAAGCAGGACAGAATTGGTCAGAAGCTCTCAGGATCACTGAACGACCTCAGCAAGCAAGCATTCTCCAGCAGCACTGATCTACAGAAGCCAAGACGACACTGCTTTCAGGCAGAGACGCAGAGAAGCTTCCATTTGCAGTCGAAACTTCATCAACGCAGGGACATAGTCCAGTGGTTTACAGTAAGCTGGGCCATGAGTATGGACAAGACATACAGCAGGGACCAACATGGGCAGGCCAACGTGGACAGAAGCAGATGGGTGAAGGTGACCATGCTGTAAGGGATGAGACTAAAGTGCTTTGAGAACCAGAAGGATGCAGATCAGAAGCAGAGGTGCTGAATGGGAGACCAACCTGGTGCGGGTGACTGGATGAAGAAGCACGCGTGGAGTCTATGAGAAGCTACTGTACTGCCAAGTTTATCATTCCTTGATAAGGTGTATTCAGTGTTAATGACTCTCGTCTTGATTGCCTGTAGTTAACTCAGTCACAAACAGAAATTCCAGATGAAGGGGAACTGTTATGTAGTAGTGGTCATCGGTTTCCCCTTTAACAGAGCGATGGCTAGCCAACAATCTAGCAGCTGTGGCTTTGAACCCACCGCGGGATGCCTGTAAATTTAGCCTTCAGAAAAACATCTTGGCAGTAGAAGGCTATTGAGATTATACACATTGTGGTTATCACTGGGGATTCATTCCCCTGGTGAACAGAAAAAGCACCTCTGAAGCCTGCTGTATGGGTATGGTTAACTGGTGAACAGAAAAGCAACGCTCTGAAATCCCGTAGGGCTGTTACTGCGAAATCGTAGCTGCTGATGGGCATGTTTAACTGGTGAACAGAAAAGCACCTCTGACTAGCCTGCTTGATGGGCATGTTAACTGGTGAACAAGAAAAGGCACCTCTGAAATGCCTGCTGTATGGGCCATGTTACTGTGGTGAACAGAAAAGCACTCTGATAGCCTTCTGTAATGGGCATTGTTAACTGGTGAACAGAAAAGCACCTCTGTAGCCTGCTGTATGGGCATGTTAACTGGTGAACAGCACAAAGCACCTCTGATAGGCCTGCTGTATGGGTTGTTTAACTGGTGGAACAGAAAAGCACCTCTGATAGCCTGCTCTGATGGGGCATGTTAACTGTTGAACAGAAAAGCACCTCTGTTAGCCTGCTGTATGGGCATTTAACTGGTGAAACAGAAAAGCACTCTGAATAGCCTGCTGTATGGTATGTTAACTGGTGACAGAAAAGCACCTCTGATAGCCTGCTGTAATGGATGTTAACTGGTGAACAGAAAAGCACCTTCGATGGCCTTCTGTATGGTACGACGGGACAAAGACCTTGTACCTGCTTATGGCATGTTAAACTGGGTGAACAGAAAAAAAGCACCTGCTGATAGCCTGCTGTATGGGCATGTTAAACTGTGAACAGAAAAGCACCTTGATAAGCCTGCTGTATGGGTTATGTTAACTGGTGAACAAAAATCACCTCTGATAGCCTGCTGTATGGGCAAATGTTTACTGCAGAAATGATAGGTGACTAATGTGAAGTTAACAACAAAGGGTAGTCAGCCATTTTGTATAACAAGTCCTGTGTTTTGACATTTTACTTTTGTTTCAGAAGGATACTGAAGTTTCTCAGGCAGAAGATTCCTCCAGATTGTGATTATCTGAACCAATGATTTCCTCCCTGAGCCTGTGACATCAGCACGGTGGACAGTCCACTCCGAAACACTGATGACAAGACCATTGAGTGCCCAAAGCTGGAACTTGATGCAATTATTATTATTTACACTTAATAAAAAAGGGGCCCTTGTACATAATTTTTCTGTATTGCAAAAGCTTTGTAAACATTTCAGGGTTGCTGGTTTTTAATTTCTTTAAAGGAGTCATAACCCCTAAAAGAGAATGTTTTGGTTTTTATGACTATGATGGTAATTGTAAACCAATTCAATCAAGTTGGTAATTATTTTTTAACAAAACATTTAGTGACTGACAGCTGGCATCTTATTTTCAAGTGGATTAGACAAGCTAACACTGTAGATGCTGTAACCCAGTTGAGTCCCATCCATTGGACTAAAGGGTTTTAGTGGTTTCTGCTACCAGACCATAGAATCAACCTAGCCTGGGTAACGCAATGTTTGCATATGACAAAGGAGTGGAATGATGGCAACAAAAGGTCTGGCTACCCAGGCCTAAGAATCACCTATTACACCTTTACAATAACAGTTCTCCCCCCTCTCTCATGCTGAATGCTACTGCTGCCTGAGACGACAGTCAGACACAGAATGGACACGAATAAAACAGAGACAATGCACTCTGTACATGTTTTTTGTAGTTCAGTTCTCATTTTTTGAATTGCAGCCGTCCGTTGCGATCAGTAACTGGTCTTTTCTCGTGTTGGCTTTCTAAGATATCCTAGGTGTAGTTAGGGCTCCATTTCAATGGCATCGCTCCTGAGTTTCTGCTTCTATTAGTGAATCATGTTCACACATGTATCTGGAATACTGTAAACTGCTACCAAGAATCTCTTTGCTTGCTCTTTTTTTTTTTATCCGTTCTGCTGTAAACTCAATAACACAACCACACTGAGGATGTCTCGTGATCCGTTGTGCAGTGGTCAGAAGGAGATA
>NW_019943385.1:154440-156863 GCF_002910315.2 Salvelinus sp. IW2-2015 | reverse complement strand
AACGAAGAGACAAAGTTAGACTGCTATCAACTGTAGATATACTGTTAGACCTGCTTATGCATGTACGGTAGCATGTAAATGAACAATATCTCTGATTAATTCTATAATATATTGATTGATAGAGTTTAATTTTACGGGAGATGTTAGACAGAGGAACGACTAGAGGAAACGATAGGTCAGGTGATTAGATGAGAAGAAGGTTAGGTTTGAAAAATAAGGTAGCTACAATAATATAAAATTAGTAAAATATTTTCCTCTGTAATGTATGTGCCTGTTGTTACCTCCTGTTAGGGGTTAAATCAAATCAAATCAAATTGTATTTGTCACATGCGCCGATACAACAGGTGTAGTAGATCTTACAGTGAAATGCTTACTTACATGCCCTTAACCAACAATGCAGTTAAAATAAATAAATAAAATAAGTAATAAAAAATTAAAAAGCCGCAGTAAAAATAACAATAGCTAGGCTATATACAGGGTGTTACGGTACAGAGTCAATGTGGAGGTGATATACAGGGTGTTACGGTACAGAGTCAATGTGGAGGTTATATACAGGGTGTTACGGTACAGAGTCAATGTGGAGGTTTATATACAGGGTGTTACGGTACAGAGTCAATGTGGAGGCTATATACAGGGTTACCGGTACAGAGTCAATGTGGAGGCTATAATTACAGGGTGTTACGGTACAGAGTCAATGTGGAGGTTATATACAGGGTGTTACGGTACAGAGTCAATGTGGAGTTATATACAGGGTGTTACGGTACAGAGTCAATGTGGAGGCTATATACAGGGTGTTACGGTACAGAGTCAATGTGGAGATTATATACAGGGTGTTACGGTACAGAGTTCAATGTGGAGGCTATATACAGGGGGTACCCGGTACAGAGTCATATGTGGAGGCTATATACAGGGGGTACCGGTACAGTGTCAATGTGGAGGCTATATACAGAGGTGTACAGTACAGAGTCAATGTGGAGGCTATATACAGGAGTTATGGTACAGAGTCAATGTGGAGGCTATATCCAGGGGTACCAGTACAGAGTCAATGATGAGGTTATATACAGGGTGTTACGGTACAGATTCAACGTGGAGGTTATATACAGGGTGTTACGGTACAGAGTCAATGTGGAGGCTATATACAGGGGGTACCGGTACACGAGTCAATGTGGAGGCTATATACAGGGTGTTACGTACAGAGTAATGTGCGGGGGCTATATATAGGGTGTACCGGTACAGAGTCAATGTGGAGGCTATATACAGGGGGTACCGGTACAGGGTCAATGTGGAGGCTATATAACAGGGTGTTATGGTACAGAGTCAATGTGGAGGCTATATACAGGGTGTTACGGTACAGAGTCAATGTGGAGGCTATATACAGGGTATTATGGTACAGAGTCAAGGTGGGGCTATATACAGGGTATTATAGTACAGAGTCAAGGTGGAGGCTATATACAGGGTAGGGCGGTACAGAGTCAATGTGGAGGCTATATACAGGGTGTTACGGTACAGAGTCAATGTGCAGGGGCACTGTTTAGTCGAGGTAATTGAGGTAATATATACTCTACCGTTCAAAAAGTTTAGGGTCACTTTGAAATGTCCTTGTTTTTCAAAGAAAAACAAATGTTTTGTGTATTAAAATAACATCAAAATGATCAGAAATACAGTGTAGACATTGTTAATGTTGTAAATGACTATTGAAGCTGGAAACGGCAGATTTTTTTTAATGGAATATCTACATAGGCGCACAGCATACAGAGGCCCATTATCAGCAACCACCACTCCTGTGTTCCAATGGCATGTTGTATTTGCTAATCCAAGTTTATCATTTTAAAAGGCTAATTGTTCATTAGAAAATCATATTGCAATTATGTTAGCACTCCTGAGAACTGTTGTTCTGATTAAAGAAGCAATAAAACTGGCCTTCTTAAGACTTGTTGAGTATCTGGAGCATCAGCACTTGTGGGTTCGATTATAGGCTCAAAATGGCCAGAAACAAATAACTTTCTTCTGAAACTTGTCAGTCTATTCTTGTTCTGAGTAATGAAGGCTATTCCATGCGAGAAACTGCCAAGAAACMGAAGATCTCGTACAACGCTGTGTACTACTCCCTTCACAGAACAGCACAAACTGGCTTCTACCAGAATAGAAAGAGGAGTGGGAGGCTCCGGTGCACAACTGAGCATGATCACACAGTTGTCTGGAACAGCTGGTGCTCTCATGCATATTTCAGTGTTAGTTGCCTCGGAGTTGCCTCGGAGCAAGCATAGAAGTAATTTTGCCTGTCTGGTTGGCTCGTGTCACTGGGCAGCTCTCGGCTGTGATTCCATTTGTAGTCTGTAATAGGTTTCAAGCCCTGCCAAATCCGACGATCGTCAGAGCCGGTGTAGTATGATTCGATCTTAGTCCTGTATTGAAGATTTGCC
>NW_019943385.1:147058-149913 GCF_002910315.2 Salvelinus sp. IW2-2015 | reverse complement strand
TGTGGGGGCGGTGTCATCGATGCACTGATTGTTAAAGCCAAGTGACTGATGTGGTGTACTCCTCAATGCCATCGAAGAGTCCGGGAAACAATTCCAGTCTGTGCTAGAAAAACAGTCCTGTAGTTTAGCATCTGCTTCATCTGACCACTTTCGTTATTGACCGAGTCACTGGTGCATTCCTGCTTGTAAGCAGGCATAGGAGTATAGAATTATTGTCAGATTTGCCCAAATGTAGGGTGAGGGAGAGCTTTGTACGTGTCTCTGTGTGTGGAGTAAAGGTGGTCAAGAGTTTTTTGTCCCTTCTGCAGTTTTTCGCCTGCATTTAAAGTCCCGCCACTAGGAGCGCTGGCCTATGCATGGGAGCGTTTTCCTCTTTGCTTATGGCCGTGTACAGCTCATTGAGGGCGGTCTTCGTGCCAGCAATTGGTCTGTGGTGGTATGTAGACAGCTACGAAAAATACAGATTGAAAACTCTCTAGGTAGATAGTGTGGTCTAGAGTTATTCATTGAGATACTCTACCTCAGGCGAGCAATAACCTTGAGAACTTCCTTAGATATTGTGCACCAGATATTGTTTTACACATGATACATAGACCGCCACACCTTGTCTTACAGCGGCTGATGTTCTATCCTGCAGATGCAGTGTGATCCGCCTGCTGTATGTTAATCATTCGTCGCTCAGCCCGACTCGGTGAAACATAAGATATTACAGTTTTTAATGTCCCGTTGGTAGGATATTACGTGCTTTTAGCTCATCAATTATTTTCCAGCGATTTTTTGCGTTCGGCCCAGTAGTACGGATGGCAAGGGCAGATTAGTCACTCATCGGCGGATCCATACAAGGCACCCCGATCTCTTTCTGCGATATCTTTTTTGTCTCTTGTCGAATGATGGGGATGAGGGCCTGTTCGGGCGTCTGCGGTAAATCCTTCTCGTCCACTCATAAAGAGAATTCTTTATCTCCAGTTCAAGATGAGTATCGCTGTTTGTTTCCAGAATCTCTTTAAGGTCATAAGAGACATGCGCAAACAAATAAAAGTCACAAAATATTTGAAAAACAAAAAACTTAGCACGGTTGGGTTGCGGGTAGGGTCAATGGTAGGGTTCATGGTAGGGTCATGTAGGTCGGGGTTGGGTTTTTCGAGCCCCTGAAACGGCAGCCATCCCCTCCTGGGCCGTTTACACACTAGGGGTTAGGGTTAGGGGTTAGGGGTTAGAGTCGGGGTTAAGGGGGTTAGGGGTTAGGGGTTAGTGGGGTTGGGGTTAGGGTTGAGGTTGGGGTTAGGTTAGGGGGGGTTAGGGGTTTGGGGTTAGGGTTAGGGGTTAGGGGTTAGGGTTTAGGGGTTTAGGTTTAGGGTTAGGGTTGGGGTATGTTTGGGTAGGGTTGGAGTAGGGTGGGGTAGGTCATGGTAGGGTTAGGGTTTGGGTAGGGTCAGGTTAGGGTTGGGGTTAGGGTTGGGGTTAGAAGTTAGAGGTTAGGTTTGGGCTAGTTGGGTGGTCGGCGGTAAGGTCGGGGTAGGTTAGGGTAGGGTTAGGGTAGGGTTGGGGTTGAAGTTAAGGTTTAGGTTTTGGGCTAGGGTTGGGGTTAGGGTTAGGGTTAGGGTTGCGGTTAGAGGTTTAGAGATTAAGGTTTGGCTAGGCTGGGTTGGGTGTAGGGTTGTGTAAAGGTCAGGGTATGGTTGGGGTAAGTCAGGGTATGGTAGTGGGGTAGGTGTTAGGGTTAGGGTTGGGGTAGGGTTGGGGTGGGGTTGGGGTAGGGTCAGGTAGTGTTAGGGTTGGAGGTAGGTTGGGGTAGGTGTTGGGGTAAGGTCAGGGTTTTCGGTCGGGGTAGGGTAAGTGTTGGAGTAGTGAGGGTTGGGGTAGTGTTGGATTAGGGATTGGGTGCTAGTTAGGGTTGGGGTTGGGTTAGGGGTCAGGGTTAGGGTTAGTATGGGGTACGGGTTAGGGGCTAGAGTTCGGGATAGGGTTGTGGTAAGGGTTAGATTAGGGGGTAGGGTTATGGTAGGGGTTAGGTTTGGGGTAGGGGTTAGTATGCTTACCAAGAGGAACTGCCCCTTCCTACTTTCAGACCATGCTCAAACCCTACAGCCCAACCCGAGTACTCCGTTCTGCCTCCTCAGGTCTCTTGGCCCTCCCACCCCTACAGGAGAGCAGCTCCCGCTCAGCCCAGTCCAAGCCCTTCTCTGTCCTGGTACCCCAATGGTGGAACCATCTGAAACACTATCTCTTCAAACAGTGTCTTAACCCTCCTGTTACGTTCGTTTCATGTTCATTCATTATGTGGTCCCGGTCCAAAATGACCGCTCCCATTATAGCTGATTATAAATCCATAATAATACATATATTATCACCTAATGTTGTGTTAGATCTTTTTATCAACTTAAGTTCTTGTGAACATGACAAGTTTTGAACTTCTATTTGCTATTTATGGCCTGTAGGCCTCATTGACCTGAGCTCATACAACTCGTTTTTGAGTTTAAAAAATGCATAATGTATGGATTATTTTGACTATAACAAATACTCAGATGAAATATATTGTGCTATTTATCACAGACTACTTTCTCCTCTAATGCCTCTTCACTGTCAGTTTCCTGGCCTCTCTCCTCCTCGCCAGGGTCATGACCAAAGATATGATCAAGAGCCTCACATACACTATATCGTTTGGTCATTGTGCTGCCACAGAATGAATTGTGAGCAAGGCCTCAAAAAAGCTTTATATACCAGAGCTGCGAGAATAGTTCAAAATATTATTGAAACAATGTTGTGATTGTTTGTGAGAATGCCAACAGGTGTGGTTCCCGTGGGGGAAATATTCTATTGGGGAAAGGTTCCCGTGGGGGTTGCCATGGAAGCCA
>NW_019943385.1:136012-139913 GCF_002910315.2 Salvelinus sp. IW2-2015 | reverse complement strand
TGATTCCTTTGGCTGTAAGACATCTTTATCTCCAAAGCAAGAAGATAGATAGAGATGGTCTTTGGCTGTAAGACATTTTTATCTCAAAGCAAGAAGATAGATATAGATGGTCTTTGGCTGTAAAGACATCTTTATCTCAAAGCAAGAAGATAGATTATAAGATGGTCTTTGGCTGTAAGACATCTTTATCTCAAAGCAAGAAGATAAAAATGAGAGGTATGGCATTCTGAAGACTCTTGCTAAATTGCTTACTAAATAGGGCCCGATACCAATCTGAAAGTCTGTGTACAATTTGAATCATCCACATAGTAGTAGCCATATTTCAGCTTATTGCTTCTGACTAGTCTTCACATATAACTCCAGATGATGTATTACATATGAGAACCAGCGTCTTGAACTGAAAAAAGGAAAATGGAGGAAACGGTGGAGGAACTGAGGAGAGAAACATGGAGGACGAAAGCAACATGGAGGAGGAGAGAAAAATGGAGGAGGAGAAGAAGCATGGAGGAGGAGAGAAGCATGGAGGAGGGAGAGAAGCTGGAGGAGGAGAGAAGCATGGAGGAGGAGAGAAACATGGAGGAGAGAAGGAGGGAGACTACAGGTATATGACAAACAACACTGAGACAGAATGAAGGAAGAACTTAAAATAAAAAAGACAACATATATTTGAATAACAGAGAGAAAAATAAAATGATAAAAAAGCGGATGGTCTCACGTTCAAAGTCAAGGAAAATGATTGACCATGCTCAGATCGGAGCAAGCCAGCACTTTCAGGAGGTTACCCATGAATCTCCTAGAACAGAAGAGGGAAGAAGAGGATTGTGTGGGTGATGAAGGGGAGGTGTAAGGAATGTGTGGTGGTGTGGTGTGTGCGGTGTGTGTGTATGGTTGGGGTAGGAGGGGGTGGGTTGGTCGGGTGTGACGGTGGTATAGTCCGTCCAGGTATGTCGTGGGTGGCGTTGGCATGGCAACATGGACAGACAGATCACTCTCTCACTCCGGTTTGTTTTCTTTCTAGCGCTCCGCTGTTCAGCTTCTCAGTACTGGGAGGACGCTGGGTAGTCTATCCAGCTTCTCAGTACTGGAGTACCTGCTGGGTACATCTCTCCAGCTCTCAGTACTGGAGTACTGCTGGGTACATCTATCCAGCCTCTCAGTACTGAAGGACTGCTGGGTACATCTATTCCAGCCTCTCAGTACTGAGTAGCTGGGTACATTTATCCAGCCTCTCAGTACTGAAAGGACTGCTGGGTACATCTATCCAGCTCTCAGTACTGAAGGACTGCTGGGTAACGTTATCCAGCCTCTCAGTACTGAAGGACTGCTGGGTAAATCTTCCATCCAGCTCTCAGTATTTAGAAGGACTGCTGGGTACGTCTATCCAGCTTCTCAGTACTGAAGGACTGCTGGTACGTCTATCCAGCCTCTCAGTATGGAGGACTGCTGGGTACGTCTATCCAGCCTCTCAGTACTGAAGGACTGCTGGGTACGTCTATCCAGCCTCTCAGTATTTTGAGGACTGCTGGGTACGTCTGTCCAGTCTCTCAGTATTTGAGGACTGCTGGGTACGTCTGTCCAGTCTTTCAGTATTGAGTACTGCTGGGTACGTCTGTCCAGCCTCTCAGTATTTGAGGACTGCTGGGTACATCTATCCAGTCTCTCAGTACTGGAGGACTGCTGGGTACGTCCTCTGGGTATTGTGATATCAATTTAAATTAAATATTAACTACAAATGGAATTTTTTTTGTGCTTTTGCTTAAGCTGATTACATATGTCAATATTTCAAGGGATCTTGGGGCTTATGAGGACTTAATTGGTTTCCGAAGCTGTTCACAGCAGCGCAAGAATGAGAGTGAGGGCAGAGAGTTTCTGAACATACGACAAACACCACCCACAACACAACAACACTCCAACACATCCTGATATCAGACCACATCTACGGTTACTTCCTGTGTTTTGTTGTTTCTCTGCTAGCACATCCGTATTGGGGCTTTCATATACACTCTGGCAAGAGGTTCTCTACAGTTGTTAAATGGGAGACTTGTTCTCAACTGCTTACTGGGTTAATAAAGGGTTGAATATTAAATACACAATGTAAACATGTGTTTTCTTCAGTTCCTATTGGGGAAGGGTGGGGTGTTCTGAGGGTGTTCACCAGGTGATTTCTATGGGAACTTAATCAGTGGGACAGCATCTCTATCTATCCACCCTATCAGCTTTCCGCGTTGCAATGCTGTTGGATGAGTGAGTGAGTGTTGTGTGCATGTGTTTGTGTGTTTAATCTGGTGTGTGTGCGTGCATGTGTGTTTGTGTGGGAAGCGAGGGTCGGTCACAAAATCTCCATCCTTGCCTTCCCTCCTTCCACTCTGACCTCTAACCTTTAACTTCTTCTTTCCTTCCTTCTCCAAAGCCCCCCCCCCCCTATTTAACAGATGGTTCCTTCTACTCTCTGGTAGAATCTGTTATAGTTCCTATGGAAACGGGGTAGCCCACTGCTAGGGGGAATGGGGTAGTTCTACTAAAGTAGAGTAAACCCCCTCTCTACAGCAGCACTGTGCTCTCCTGCTCCAGTGAGAGGCAGAAGTCACCTCTGTCACACAGATGAAAGCTTGAGTTAACAATACTACAGACCAAAACAAAGACCAACGCTATGGATCTACTCCATAACCTAAACCTGCATTAGTTCACCTCTATGTAGAATCAAACAAAGCATCGGCACATAACTAATCTAAATAGACATTAATTGCCATTATTAGCTATACCAGGGATATGGGTCAACTCCATTACAACATAGACCAGGGATATGGATCAACTCCATTACAATCCAAACAACATAGACCAGGGATATGGATCAACTCCATTACAATCCAAACAACATAGACCAGGGATATGGATCAAGTCCATTACAAACCAAACAACATAGACCAGGGATATGGGTCAACTCCATTACAAACCAAACAACATAGACCAGGGATATGGATCAAGTCCATTACAAACCAAACAACATAGACCAGGGAAATGGATCAACTTCATTACTATCCAAACAACACAGACCAGGGAAATGGATCAACTTCATTACTATCCAAACAACACAGACCAGGGATATGGGTCAACTCCATTACTATAGACTTGAAAGTGTAACATCCGTAACCTAAATAAGAACCCTGGTTCCACCCCCCTCCCCTTCAAAGCCATAGTTGATCAATGTACTGATTGCCCGGGGAGTGACGGAGTGATGCCAGTATCAATGTATTCATTGCCCTGGAGTGACGGAATGAATCTACCTTTTTTTCCCCTCCTCAATCTACACAAAATACCTCAAAATGACAGAGCGAAGATGGGTTTTTAGAATGTTTTATTTACATAAGTATTCAGACCCCTTTGCTACGAGACTCGAAATTGAGCTCAGGTGCATCTMGTTTCCATTGATCATCCTTGAGGTGTTTCTACAACTTGATTGGAGTCCACCTGTGGAAAATTCAATTGACAGGACATGATTTGGAAAGGCACACACCTGTCTATATAAAGCCACGAGAGATAGAGATACAGAGGGAGAGAGAGAGACAGAAAGAGAGAGAGTGAGAGAGAATTGAGAGAGAATGAGAGAGAGAGAGAGAGAGAGAGAGAGAGAGAGAGAGAGAGAGAGAGAGAGAGAGAGAGAGACAGAGAGAGACAGAGAGAGACAGAGAGATAGATAGAGATACAGAGGGAGAGAGAGAAGACAGAAAGAGAGAGAATGAAAGAGAATGAAAGAGAGAGAGAGAGAGCTAGAGAGACAGACAGAGAGAGAGAGAGAGAGACAGAGGTGAGAGAGACAGAGATGGAGAGAGAGACAGAGAGAGAGACAGAAAGAGAGAGAGATAGATAGAGACAGAGATGGAGAGAGAGCAAGAGAGGCTAA
>NW_019943385.1:131531-133525 GCF_002910315.2 Salvelinus sp. IW2-2015 | reverse complement strand
CCCACAGTTGACAGTGCATGTCAGAGCAAAAACCAAGCCATTAGGTCGAAGGACTTGTCCGTAGAGCTCCGAGACAGTATTGTGTCGAGGCACAGATCTGGGGAAGGGTACCAAAAAATGTATGCAAATTCCCGGCCAAACTGAACAGTCAGGGAGGTGATCAAGAACTCGATGGTCACTCTGACAGAGCTCCAGAGTTCCTCTATGGAGATGGGAGAACCTTCCAGAAGGACAACTATCTCTGCACCACTCACCGATCAGGCCTTTGTGGCAAAGTGGGAGACGGAAACTAAGGCTGCCACTCCTAAAGCTAAGGCTGCCACTCCTAAAGCTAAGGCTGCCACTCCTAAAGCTAAGGCTGCCACTCCTAAAGCTAAGGCTGCCGCTTTTCAAACCCACTGGCAAAAACAATGATGTGTGTTTATCGGCTGATGTAAAAAAAATTAAAAAAAAGGCTTTATAAATACATTTGATTGATTGATTGATTATTCAATGACATCACATCACAACAACTCAAGCTTTAGGTTCTGCTTCAATAACTACCGTGTGTGTGACAGAGATGATTCCTTCTCTACCCTTTCTGACTGTGACCAACTAAACTAATGCGTTAAACTAGAAGGGCCAGATCCTTCACTTGAGATGTGAACATGTACTGMAACGCAAACACAGTAATCATTATGCCTGACATCAATGCAAGATTCAATGATAATCAATGTTTTAAACTTTTTACACTTTTAGAGTAAATATGCCAAACACAGAAGGAGAAGTGACACAAAAAAAAGCCTGATCAAATGTGGAACAAGACTGAGACTAATCAACTGTAATAGTAAAGTTGGAATAATTGTACAGATATATATCTCATGTCAGGATCTGGCCCTCCGCAGTGTGTCACGACTGTACAGACATGMACATATTTACACAACCCGGTCAAAAGTTTTAGAACACCTACTCATTCCATTATTTTTTTTACTATGTTCTACATTTTAGGATAATAGTGAAGAKWTCAAAACTATGAAATAACACATATGGAATCCTGTAGTAAGTAAAAAAAACTGTTAAACAAATCAAAATATATTTTCAAATAGCCASCCTTTGCCTTGATGACAGCTTTGTACATCCTTGGCATTCTCTCAACCAGCTTCACCTGGAATGCTTTTCCAACAGTCTTGAAGGAGTTCCCACATATGCTGAGCAATTTTTGGCTGATTTTCTTTCACTCTGCGGTCCAACTCAACCCAAACCATCTCAATTAGGTTGAGGTCGGGGGATTGTGGAGGCCAGGTCTGATGCAGCATTCCATCACTCTCCTTCTTGGTAAAATAGCCCTCACACAGCCTGGAGGTGTGTTTTGGGTCATTGTCCTGTTGAAAAACAAATTATAGTCCCACTAAGTGCAAACCAGATGTGATGGCGTATCACTGCAGAATGTTGTGGTAGCCATCAAGCCCAAACCAGTCTCAATTAGGTTTGAGGTCGGGGGATTGTGGAGGCCAGGTCTGATGCAGCATTCCATCACTCTCCTTCTTGGTAAAATAGCCCTCACACAGCTGGAGGTGTGTTTTGGGTCATTGTCCTGTTGAAAAACAAATTATAGTCCCCACTAAGTGCAAACCAGATGTGATGGCGTATCACTGCAGAATGGTTGTGGTAGCCATCCTGGTTAAGTGTTTGAATTCTAAATACTCACAGACAGTGCACCAGCAAAGCACCCCCACCCATAACACCACCTCCTCCATGCTTCACGGTGGGAACCACACATGCAGAATCATCCGTTCACACACACTGCGTCACAACAAGGACACGGTGGTTGGAACCAAAAATCTCCAATTTAGAATTCAGTCAACTGACACATTTCCACAAGTCTAATGTCTATTTGCTCGTGTTTTCTGGCTCAAGCAAGTCTCTTGTTCTTATTGGTGTCCATTAATATATGGTTGCTTTGCAGCAAATTCGACCATGAAGGCCTGATTCACATTGTCTCCTCTGAACAGTTG
>NW_019943385.1:121165-127203 GCF_002910315.2 Salvelinus sp. IW2-2015 | reverse complement strand
TGATGTTGAGATGTGTCTGTTACTTGAACTCTGTGAAGCATTTATTTGGGCTGCAATTTCTGAGGCTGGTGACTCTAATGAACTTATCCTCTGCAGCAGAGGTAACTCTGGGTCTTCCATTCCTGCGGCGGTCCTCATGAGAGCCAGTTTRATRATAGAGCTTGATGGCTTTTGCGACTGCACAAAGTTCTTGAAATTCTCCGTGTTGACTGACCTTCATGTCTTAAAGTAATGATGGACTGAGTTTCTCTTTGCTTATTTCAGCTGTTCTTTCCATAATATGGACTTGGTCTTTTACCAAATAGGACTATCTTCTGTATACCACCCCTACCTTGTCACAACACAACTGATCGGCTCAAACGCATTAAGAAGGAAATAAAATCCACAAATTAACTTTTAAGAAGGCACAATTGTTAAACGAAATGCATTCCAGGTGACTACATCATGAAGCTGGTTGACAGAATTCCAAGAGTGTGCAAAGCTGTCYTCAAGGCAAAGGGTGGCTACTTTGAAGAATATTTTTGGGTTACTACATYATTCCATATTTGTTATTTAATAGTTTTGATGTCTMCACTATTATTCTACAATGTAGAAAATAGTAAAAAATAAAGAAAAYCCCTTGAATGAMTAGGTGTTCTAAATCTTTTGGATATTGGATATTCTAATAATCTAGTCCTTATTCTCCTCTTACAATCCTTCTCTTTCCTCGGAAACTAAACACCCTTCCCATTATGCCTTTCCCTTTCATTTCCTTCCCCGCTCTCCCTCACACACACAACCTTCCTATAACCCTAACCCTTATTCACCACCCTACTTTTCTCTCCAAAACTCCATGTCCCATCATGCTCCTCTCTAACGCTCAACCTCAAACCTACTCTACCCTCTACAACTCCATGTCCCATCATGCTCCTTCTCTAACGCTCAACCTCAAACTACTCTCCTCTACAACTCCAATGTCCCATCCATGCTCCTTTCTAACGCTCAACCTTCAAAACCATACTCTACCCTCTCAACTCCATGTCCCATCATGCTCCTCTCTAACGCTCAACCTCAAACCTACTCTACCCTCTACAACTCCATGTCCCATCATGCTCTCTCTACTCTCAACCTCAAACCTACTCTACCCTCTACAACTCCATGTCCCATCATGCTCCTCTTAACTTCTCAACCTCAAACCTACTCTTACCCTCTACAACTCCATGTCCCATCATGCTCCTCTCTAACGCTCAACCTCAAACCTACTCTACCCTCTACAACTCCATGTCCATCATTTGCTCCTCTTTATTTTCAACCCCCAACCTCCAAAAAAATGTCCGTATCCCATCATGCTCCATTCTCCTCCAGATGCCCAGCCTACGGAGGCAGAGACGGCGGTATGGAAACCAGGTCAGTGCTGTCCTGGAGGAGGCCCACGGCATCCTGGCTGAACTACAGTCTTATAACGGGGCGGGACAAGAGATACGAGAGGTGAGGGGAGGGGTGGTGGTGGAGGAGGCGAGACGGCGGTATGGACAGGCATTGCTGAGAGCCAGCATCTGCTGAATCAGTCTTAGGCGGCAGAGATACGGAGGAGGAGGGTGTGTGTGGAGGAGGGAGGAGGACGGCCGTATGGAACCAGGTAAGTGCTGTCCTGAGGAGGCCCACGCATCCTGGCTGAACTACAGTCTTATACGGGGGGACAAGAGATACGAGAGGTGGGGAGGGTGTGTGAGGAGGGGGGATAAATGGAATATTAATACAGTATATGTTAATCCCATTAAATGCTGTAAATATAAACCAAACTGCAATAGGATAGCCTGCTATCTTGTCTACAAACAAATGACTATTCAGAAAGGACCATTGGCTGCTAATAGACAAATATATTAAATATTAATCAATCACGATTTGTTATTCTAGTCTTGTTCACCGGCTGTGTGAATCTCTCAATTAGGAGAGAACCTACAATTCTCCCACAAATGTTATAGAGAGTCTTCATCAAACATTTCTACTGCTCAAACGTTAGTCCTAGCGTGTGGTGGCTGGTGCCACTGAGCCTCTGTGGTGTTGAGTCAAGTTAAAAGTTTGCTCAGATGTGTCTCTCACACACACACACACACACACACACACACACACACACACACACACACACACACCACACACACACCAACACACACACCAACCACACACACACACAACACACACCACACACACACACACACACACACACACACACACACACACACACCACACACCACACCAACACCACAACACACACACACACACACACACACACACACACACAACACACACCACACAACACACACACACACCACACACACACACACACACACACACACACACCACACACACACACACAGCTTTGATCTCTCTCTCTCTCTCTCTCTCTTCTCTCACACATCACCGACATCAAAGCAGCTGAGAGGTCAGACAGGTGGCCAGCAGGAAACTCAGAACACACTACAGTCTTAGCAGCCTTTTACCAAAACTAGACCGGGACCCAGTGGCTTCAATTCCCACTCCTATATTTAATGATCACTGGGAAGAGAATAGCATGACTGTTGAGCTTTGATTGCTACAATAGTGTTGAATATCTTCGGCCGCTATTTTTCTTTCTACCCAAAGATAGATTTATGGACAGCATAGGTTTGGAATCCTACACAGATAGCTCGTACGAACCCAATCCTGTCAGATCAGTTTTACTAAAGGAAGGAAGGAAGGAAGAAGAAGGAAGGAAGGAAGGAAGGAAGGAAGGAAGAAGGAAGGAAGAAGGAAGGAAGGAAGGAAGGAAGGAAGGAAGGAAGGAAGGAAGGAAGGAAGGAAGGAAGGAAGGAAGGAAGAAGGAAGGAAGGAAGGAAGGAAGGGAATGTATCTTCTTTTCTTTGTCCATTTCAGATTAATATTCTAGGTTGCGTATCCAACATCTGTTCTTCTCCTCTTCTCCTCCTCCTCTTCCTCTTCCCCTCCTCCTCTTCCCTTCTCCTTCCTCTCCTCCAGGCCATCCAGAACCCAGGTGATCTGCAGCTACAGGAGAGAGCCTGGAACGCAGTCTGCCCCCTGGTGGCAAGCTCAAACGCTTCTACGAGTTCTCCCTCCGACTGGGTGGGTGACACACATGCACACACGCGCGCAGGCCACGCACACACACACGCACGCAGACATGGCTATGCTTCTGCATTAACACGGCCTGCAGGCACAGAGAGGAGAAGAGAGGAGAAACAACAGCTCATCTTACTTTTTTATTTATTAACACAGGAGAGAGTTGTGTCAGATTATTTATAACGCAAGGAGAGAGTTGTGTCAGATTATTTATAACGCAAGGAGAGAGTTATCTCAGACTATTTATAACACAAGGAGAGAGTTATCTCAGAATAGTTATAACACAAGGAGAGTTCTCAGATTATTTATAACACAAGGAGAGAGTTATCTCAAATTATTTATGTATGGAGAGTCATGATTATATTAGATATTAGCAGCTTTAATGGCTTCCCTTGCAGACTTTATTTCACACATAAACACACAGACAGCTCTTTCCTCCTCTCAGCCACCTCTGCAGTAGCCTGACCTAGCAGGCAGCAGTTGCTACGGCAACAGCGGAACACGATCATCGAGAGAGCGATAGATAGATAGAGTGAGAGAGAGAGAGACAGAGAGACAGAGAGACAGAGAGACAGAGAGACAGAGAGACAGAGAGAGAGAGAGAGGAGAGGAGAGAGAGAGAGAGAGAGAGAGAGAGAAGAGAGAGAGAGAGAGAGAGGAGAGAGAGAGAGAGAGAGAGAGAGAGAGAGACAGATAGAGAGGGACAGATAGAGAGGGACAGAGAGGGAGAGGGAGAGGGAGAGGGAGAGAGGGAGAGGAGAGGGAGAGGAGGAGGGAGAGGGAGAGGGAGGAGGAGAGAGAGAGAGAGCTCTGCTCAAAAGAAGTGCACCACGTGGGGACTTGGGTGTCATTTGAGACGCAGGCTCAAAAGTGAAGTGTCCAGATCGATGTTTTGCTACGTGACAATATGGACGGCACCTTTCACACTGTACACAGACCCTACGCACACTTCTTGAAATATACCCTAAACACAGTGTCTGAAACACTTCCTGGTCCAGAGAGCTGAATCAGGAAAGAGAGAAATACAGTTTCTACCTATTCTATATCTATGCTCCAGTAGTTATGGGCCAGCATCAGCAGGAGGGGAAGTGGAGTGTCTACCTATCCTATATCTATGCTCCAGTAGCTATGGGCCAGCAGCAGCAGGAGGGAGAGTGTAGTTTCTACCTATCCTATATCTATGATCCAGTAGTTATGGGCCAGCAGCAGCAGGAGGGAGAGTGTAGTTTCTACCTATTCTATATCTATGCTCCAGTAGCTATGGGCCAGCAGCAGCAGGAGGGAGAGTGTAGCTTCTACCTATTCTATATCTATGCTCCAGTAGCTATGGGCCAGCAGCAGCAAGAGGGAGAGTGTAGTTTCTACCTATTCTATATCTATGCTCCAGTAGCTATTGGCCAGCAGCAGCAGGAGGGAGAGTGTAGTTTCTACCCAGGCCGTCTCAGATTAAACACATCCGTACCGTATTTATAGAAGAGCTGTTGAATAGTTAATGATTCAGAGGGAAGGGATTGGTCCCCACGGGACAGGCTGAGCCATTACCCTGACGGAGCTACATGCATCTATACTGTGGTCTGGGTTCAATAGCATGTGAATGGACACCATAGTAAGCGATATGATAAGGGCAGGGACACAGGAATGCAGACAATACGATCTACGAATCAGACACGGGGACTGCATTGTGACTGCATTTAGATATAGCCGTTATGCATTATAAGGTTATAAGGCAGTTATAAGGAGCKACAAGCGCTTATTAATAACGTGTAGCGTGGAGCGTTAAAAAACCCAGATTTGATGGCCAGTTGGTAACGTTGTAAACGCATAACGCATGAGAAAGCTGACTGAATACTGATGTTAATGGTTACGACTCGGCAAGTGTGTGTTAGTTCTGTCCTTGAGCTGTTCTTGTCCATTGATGTTCTGTATTATGTCATTCTGTATTATGCTTCATGTGTTTTGTGAYGACTCCAGGAAGAGTAGCTGCTGCTTTTTGCAACAGTTAAAGGAGATCCTAATAAGATACCCCCAAGAAGTAGAGCTCTTTGGGGAGTTAAAGGTCAAACAAAAACCARTCCAAGATATTGGTTATGCCACGTWTTCCTAACTGTATCAGATATGWACGTGTCCTGTAGTATTCAGCAGYAGTGTGSGGTGCTWAGAGGTACAGTTGAAGTCGGACGGTTACGTAKAATTAGGTTGGAGTCATTCAAATTTGTTTTTCAACAACTCCACAAATTTAGTGTAAAACAAAATATAGTTTTGGCAAGTCGGTTAGGACATCTACTTTGTGCATGACACAAGTAACAAAATGGGTCTTCCAAATGGACAATGACCCCAAGCATACTTCTTAAAATGTGGCAAAATGGCCAATGGACAACAAAGTCAAGGTATTGGAGTGGCCATCACAAAGCCCTGACCTCAATCCTATAGAGAATCTGTGGGCAGACCTGAAAAAGTGTTTGTGAACAAACCTGACTCAGTTACACCAGCTTTGTCAGGAGGAATGGGCCAAAATGCCACCAACTTACTGTGGGAAGCTTGTGGAAGGCTACCAAAACGTTTGACCCAAGTTAAACAATTTAAAGGAAATGCTACCAAATACTAATTGAGTGTATGTAATCTTCTGACCCACTGGGAATGTGATGAAAGAAATAAAAGCTGAACTAAATCATTCTCTCTACTATTATCTGACATTTCATATTCTTAAAATAAAGATAAAATAAAAAGAGTAATAAAAATAAAAATAATAAATGCAAATTAATTACTTAAAATCATACAATGTGATTTTCTGGATTTTCTCTCACAGTTGAAGTGTACCTATGATAAAAATTACAGACCTCTACATGCTTTGTAAGTAGGAAAACCTGCAAAATCGGCAGTGTATCAAATACTTGTTCTCCCCACTGTATATATATATACACTTATATATATATTTAAATACT
>NW_019943385.1:109324-115537 GCF_002910315.2 Salvelinus sp. IW2-2015 | reverse complement strand
TTTTTCCAACAATAGTTTAAAGACAGATTATTTCACCTATAATTCACTGTATCACATTTCCAGTGGGTCAGAGGTTTACATACACTAAGTTGACTGTGCCATTAAACAGCTTGGAAAATTCCAGAAATTGATGTCATGGCTTTAGAAGCTTCTGATAGGCCTAATTGATATATTTGAGTCAATAGGAGTGTACCTGTGGATGTATTTCAAGGCCTACCTTCAAACTCAGTGCCTCTTTGCTTGACATCATGGGAAAATCAAAAGTAATCAGCCAAAACATCAGAAAAAAAATTGTAGACCTCCACAAGTCTGATTCATCCTTGGGAGCAATTTCCAAACGCCTGAAGGTACCACATTCATCTGAACAAACAATAGTACGCAAGTACTGCACATGGGGACAAAGACCGTACTTTTTGGAGGACTGTCCTCTGGTCTGATGATTTTTTTTTACTGTTTGGCCATAATGACATCGTTGTGTTTGGAGGAAAAAAGGGGAGGCTTGCAAGCAGAAGGACACCATCCCAACCGTGAAGCACGGGGGTGGCAGCATCATGTGTGGGGTTATTTCTGCAGGAGGGACTGTGCTCTTCACAAAATAGATGGCATCATGTCTGAGAGAAATTATGTGGATATTTGACCTATGTTTTGATTCTTTGTCACTCTCTATGCGATGCACACTGCACAGATCACCAGAAGAACTACCACAGTGAATTATTGTAATGTTTGTTTATGTGTCAATTAATCCCATTAATGATGGGTTACCAAGTGGCGATTTGTCCAAAAAATTTAATGTAATTAATTAATTTGTTCAGTACTAATGTTATGTACATTATTATCTATGTATTTGTAGAGAATGCCCTGCGTAGCCTGTTGGAGGCGCTGACGAGCCCTCCCTACGCTCCCATGCAGCACCTGGAGAGAGAGCAGGCCCTGGCCAAACAGTTCGCAGAGATACTCCACTTTACCCTCAGCTTCGACGAACTAAAGGTGAGGAGGAGGAGAAAGGGAACGAGGAAGTCATCTGGGTTAGCTAAACTCTTGAGTAATTTGGTCCGGTACCATTTATGTATCCTTAGTCTGTCCAGGAGAGATGGTGGTGCTTTCCTTTACATCTTTACATAGTAGGGTTGGGTGGTATCCAGAACAWACCGTCATACCGTTTCTGTACCATACCAGAGTACATGGWATTACCCCAATGTGCATACAAGGGGTGCTATTTAAATTTGTTGTGATTTTTTGGGGGCAACAGGGATCTCGATCCAATAGGGGACTGAATGTCTCTGCTGTAACCATGACGCTTGATCTTGACATCTAGCCGCTGAGCTAGCAAGTTAGCAAACCAAATGCGTAGCTGGAGCCTTGAGCTGGATATCATTTAATTGATACAGTGCCTTTGGAAAGTATTCAGACCACTTTACTTTTTCCACATTTTGTTACATTACAGCCTTATTCTAAAATTGATTAAAACTGTTTTTTTCCCCCTCATCAATCTACACACGATACCCAATAATGACAAAGCAAAAAACGATTTTTTTTGTGTTAATAACAAAAATAAAAATACACTGATTTACATAAGTATTCAGACCCTTTGCTCAGTACTTTGTTGAAGCACCTTTGGCAGCGATTACAGCCTTGATTCTTCTTGGGTATGACGCTACAAGCTTGARACACCTGTATTTGGGGAGTTTCTCACATTTTTCTCTGCATATCCTCTCAAGCTCTGTCAGGTTGGATGGAGAGCGTTGCTGCACAGAAATGTTCAGGTTTCTACAGAGTTCTTTGATCGGGTTCAAGTCCAGACTCTGGCTGGGTCACACAAGGAGACTTGTCCCGAAGCCACTCCTGCATTGTCTTGGCTGTGTGCTTAGGGTCYTTGTCCTGTTGTAAGGTGAACCTTTTCCCCAGTCAGAGGTCCTGAGCGCTCTGGAGTAGGTTTTCATCAAAGATCTTTCTGTACTTTGTTCCGTTCATCTTTGCCTCGATTCTGACTTGTCTCCCAGTGCTGCAGAGATGGTTTTCCTTCTGTAAGGTTCTCCCATCTCCACAGAGGAACTCTAGAGCTCTGTCAGAGTGACCATCGGGTTTCTGGGTCACCTCCCTGACCAAGGCCCTTCCCCCCCGTTTGCTCAGTTTGGCCGGGCGGCCAGCTCTAGGAAGAATCTCGTGGTTCCAAACTTCTTCCATTCAAGAATGATGGAGGCCACTGTGTTCTTGGGGACCTTCAATTGCTGCGAAATGTTTTGGTACCCTTCCCCCAGATTGTAGTTACTGTATAAGCGGTGGAGTAGCGCGCACTGACTTACGCCCCCCCCCCCAAAGGGTTTTCACTGCACTGTATATAGCTACTGTTTACTAGCCTCCCCCCTTCTCTCTCTCTCTGATGCCAAACCCAGCCATTCAGAATGACTTCAGCTACTACAGGAGGACGATCAGTAGGGAACAGGTTGAACCACCCGCAGGTAAGACCATCAGTAGAAACAGGTGAACAACCAGCAGGTAAGAACCGTCAGTAGAAACAGGCTGAACAACCAGCAGGTAAGACCATCAGTAAGAAACAGGCTGCAACAACCAGCAGGTCAGACCATCAGTAGAAACAGGCTTCAACAACCAGCAGGTAAGACCAGTCAGTAGAAACGGTGAACAACCAGCAGGTAAGACCATGTCGGCCTGTGCTACGTTGGTTCCGTAACCTGGATCGCTTGGCTAAACTGTCAGACAGTTGCTATGGTAACAGTGTTCATTTCCAACTGTTAACAAAAAAAGCCACCGGTCAACACATTGTACTGTTTTCTTCTCTTTGTGTCGATGTTGAATGAATTGAACTAACACTCACACTTGATTATTTTTCGCCTTTGCTAACCTTGCTGACTTTTCTGATAGCTGCTTTATTGAGAACATTTTACTTACTATGACTGTGATACTCGGTTGTCTCACCTAGCTATCTTAAGATGAATGTAAGTAGCTCTAGATAAGAGCGTCTGATAAATGACAAAAATGTAAATGTGGAATGTAATTGCAGGCATGAAAAAGCATCCAACGATGTCATGTTAGATTACTTGCAGATACACAACAATTAAAGGGAACCCTGTGCCAAATATGTAAACGCGGTCGTGTTCCAACCATCTCTCTCTGCTGCAGTTGGAGGAGAGAACGAGGTGAACAACGAGATGGCCAATCGGATGTTCTTTCTACGCCGAGGCCACACCCATGCTGAAGACCCTGAGTAATGCCCACCAAGTTTGTGTCAGAGGTCAGTCAGAGGTCATGACCCCGTCCCTACTTCGAGTCCCTTCCTCCTTCCCTCCCTCCCTCTAGCTCTATTGTTACCTAGCGCCAGCTCCTGTCCCCTAAATTAGAACCTACCTCAAGCCTCTAATAGCTCACAAGTTACCTCTCTAACCTCACCAACCCCAAGTTACCCTATTTAACCTCACCCACCCCAAAGTTACCCTATTCTAACCTCACCTCACCAACCCCAAGTTACCCTATTCTAGCTACACACCCCAGTACCCTATTTCTAGCTACCACACCCATTCCTATTCTGCCCTCACCACACCCAAGTTACCCTATACTAACCTCACCACACCAAAGTTACCTATCTAGCCTACCACCCCCAAGTTACCCTATTCTAACCTCACCACACCCCAAGTACCCTATTCTAACCTCACCACACCCCAAGTTACCCTATTCTAACTCAACTCACCACACCCCAAGTTACCCTATTCTAACCTCACCACACCCCAAGTTACCCTATTCTAACTCACCTCCAAGTTCCCACCCACCTACCACACCCAGTTACCCTATTCTACCTTACCACACCCCAAGTTACCCTATTACTAACCTCACACACCCAAGTTACCCTATTCTAAGCCTTACCACACCCCAAGTTACACTCTACTAACCTCACCACCCCAGTTACCCTTTTCTAACCCTCACCACACCTCCAAGTTACCCTATTCTAACCTCACCACACCCCAAGTTACCCTATACTAACCTTACCACACCCAAGTTACCCTATCTAACCTTACCACACCCCAAGTACCCTATTCTAACCTCACCACACCCAAGTTACCCTATTTCTAAGCTGCACCACACCCCAAGTTACCCTATTCTAACCTCACCACACCCAAGTTACCCTATTCTAACCTACCATCCCCAAGTTACCCTATTCTACACTCACCACACCCAAGTTACCCTATTCTAACCTCACCACACCCCAAGTTACCCTATTCACCTCACCACACCCCAAGTTACCTATTCTAACTCACCACACCCCAAGTTACCCTATTCTAAGCTCACCACACCCCAAGTTACCCTATTCTAACCTCACCCACACCCTAAAGTTACCCTATACTAACCTCAGCCACACTCCCAGTTACCCTATATAACCTCACCAACACCCCAAGTTACCCTATTCTAACCTCACCACACCCCAAGTTACCCTATTCTAGCCTCACCACACCCCAAGTCAGCAGGGGCAGCAGATAGCCAAGTGGTTAATTAAGTCACCCTATACTAGCTTTTGTCACACAACACAATGCCACAGATGTCTCAGGTTTTCAGGGAGCGTGCAATTGGCATGCWGTCTGCAGCAATGTCCACCAGAGCTATTGCCAGAGAATTGAATGTTAAATTCTCTACAATAAGCTGGCTCCAATGTTGTTTTAGAGAATTTAGCAGTACGTCCAACCGGCCTCACAACCACAGACCACTTGAATGGCGTAGCTTTTCACACTCTTGACAACTTCCTGAGGCCCATTGTCGTGCCATTCATCCGCCGCCATCACCTCATATTTCAGCATGATAATGCACAGCCCCATGTCTCAAGGACCTGTACACAATTCCTAGAAGCTGAAAGGAGATGTGTCACGCTGCATGAGATGAAAGGTGGTCACACCAGATACTGACTGGTTATTTTATCCACGCCCCTACCTTTTTTTTTAAAGGTGTATGTGACCAAATCAAGTCAAATTAAATGTTATTGTTCACATACACATGGTTAGCAGATGTTATTGCGAGTGTAGTGAAATACTTGTGCTTCTAATTCCCGACAGTGCAGCAGTTGTCACAGTGCCTGGAGTGGTGGGTGCGGAGTCAAACGCAGAGAGCAGAGGATACTGAGGAAACCGGACTTTATTTKSGTTTCCAATGCSAACYCCCAAAACAACAGGCGAAAGTTATCCAAAAATGTCCAACACAACACAGGGCACAAACAGACAGGAACACAAACACGCACAACCTCACTAACAGAAAACAAGCCTGCACAAAGAGAGGCGGCCTAACAGGCTTAAATAGTCATGAATCAAAAACAAAATAAGAGACAGGTGCAACGTGCAACCAATAAGACAAAACAAACAGAAAAGGAAAAGGGGATCGGTGGCAGCTAGTAGACCGGCGACCACGACCACCGAGCGCCGCACGAACAGGCGGTGAGCCACCTTCAGTGGGGGTCGTGACTGCAGTATCTAACATGTAATCTAACAATTCCACAACAACTACCTAACACACACAAATCTAAGTAAAGGAATGGACTCAGAATATAACATACATAAATATATATATGGATGAGCAATGACCGAGCGGCATAGGCAAGATGCAATAGATGGTATAAAATACAGTACAGATGAGATGAGTAATGCAAGATATGTAAACATTATTAAAATGGCAATATTAAAGTGACTAGTGTTCCATTTATTAAAGTGGCCAATTATTTCCAGTCTCTATGTAGGCAGCAGCCTCTCTGTGTTAGTGATGGCTGTTTAATAGGGTGGCCTGTAGCCTAGTGGTTAGAGCATTGGGCCAGTAACTGAATGGTTACTGGATCGAATCCCTGAATTGACAAGGTAAAGATCTGTTGTTCTGCCCCTGAGGAAGGCAGTTAACCCTCTCTTCCCCGGTAGGCCATCATTGTAAGTAATAATTTGTTCTTAATTTATTAGGGATAGCTCCCGTTTTTTCAATTTTCAACTATAATGCGATTATAAATTAGAATTAAATAACAGTTGGACTGATCCTACAGATTCTTAGACTCAACAACCCTGAAGCAATTATCAGTAGACAAAAAAAAACACAAAAAAATGTATATTAGACACTGGTAACCTAAAGATTGTACCCTTTTTTTTACATTTCGGGCTAAAATGACATACCCAAATCTAACTGCCTGAGCTCAGTCCCTGAAGCAAGGATATGCATATTCTTGCACTCTCTCTTCCC
>NW_019943385.1:100354-105038 GCF_002910315.2 Salvelinus sp. IW2-2015 | reverse complement strand
GGAGCCACCTTCAGTGGGGGTCGTGACTGCAGTATCTAACATGTAATCTAACAATTCCACAACAACTACCTAACACACACAAATCTAAGTAAAGGAATGGACTCAGAATATATACATATAAATATATATATGGATGAGCAATGACCGAGCGGCATAGGCAAGATGCAATAGATGGTATAAAATACAGTACAGATGAGATGAGTAATGCAAGATATGTAAACATATTAAAATGGCATTATTAAAGTGACTAGTGTTCCATTTATTAAAGTGGRCAATTATTTCCAGTCTCTATGTAGGCAGCAGCCTCTCTGTGTTAGTGATGGCTGTTTAATAGGGGTGGCCTGTAGCCTAGTGGTTAGAGCATTGGGCCAGTAACTGAATGGTTACTGGATCGAATCCCTGAATTGACAAGGTAAAGATCTGTTGTTCTGCCCCTGAGGAAGGCAGTTAACCCTCTCTTCCCCGGTAGGCCATCATTGTAAGTAATAATTTGTTCTTAATTTATTAGGGATAGCTCCCGTTTTTTCAATTTTCAACTATAATGCGATTATAAATTAGAATTAAATAACAGTTGGACTGATCCTACAGAGTTCTTAGACTCAACAACCCTGAAGCAATTATCAGTAGACAAAAAAGAAACACAAAAAAATGTATATTAGACACTGGTAACTTAAAGATTGTACCCTTTTTTTTACATTTTCGGGCCTAAAATGACATACCCAAATCTAACTGCCTGTAGCTCAGTCCCTGAAGCAAGGATATGCATATTCTTGGTACCATTTGAAAGGAAACACTTTGAAGTTTGTGGAAATGTGAATTGAATTTGGTAGAATATAACACAAATAGATCTGGTGGAAGATAATATATTAATTAAAAGATAATAAATGTTTTTCTACCACCATCTTTGAAATGCAACAGAAAGGCCCCAAATCTAGCCATCACTCTGGTTGTAATTTGGATGGTGTCCACAAGATGGCAGCAGTGTATGTGCAAAGTTTCAGACGGATAACTCGAAGTATGAGCAAACTACATGACTTTTAGTGTGAAGTCACCCATGTAGATTTAGGCAAAACGTGAAGAAGACATTCACGTTCATTTCTTCAAGAATATCGTCAAATATGTATACTTGGAGTATTAGTAGCCATATTATTAGTTCACCATTTGCAAAACACCCAGTTTTCATAACTTCATAAGCCTCCATATTCTTAGAATTCTTTTTGACAAGGCTTGCTGTCGCACAAGGTTAGCAGTGACACTTTGCGACAGATACGGGGTTTCCCGATACTGCCGTAAAGCCCAGCTCATTGGCTATCTACCTAGCTTGTTTTGACCCTGATTGGTGCTTATTTGTCAAAGTTGCAGTCGACAAGTGAAGACCGGCATCTGGTGCCATGAAGGCGTCGCTCTCTAACCAAATGTCCTATAGGATATACTACACCCCTAATGATACATTCTAGGATCTCTGAGGAATACATACGAACGTGATTTGACTAGTTGAAATAACGTTCAGGGTTAGATTTTCACAGATTCCTTTCTTTGGAAATTGAACGAGTGGGAATACAAAATCGATCGTGCATGTTATATGGACCTTTTTATAGATATGAAAAATGATTTTATATAACAAAAACACACTTCATGTTGTCTCTGGGACCCTTTGGATGATAAATCAGAGCAAGATTTCAGAATGTAAGTACACATTTCACCTTCAGAGGTGAATTTATCAAACCTATCGCAGTGAAAAAAGTGTTTTGTGGTTAGGAGCTCTCCTCAAACAATTGCATGGATTTTCACGCAGTAATAGCTACTGTAAATTGGACAGTGCAGTTATATTAAGAATAATTTAAGCTTTCAGCCGATATAAGACACTTATATGTACCGACATTGGTGTTTCTCTAAAATCTGCGATCGTGACACAAGGAGCTGCATGTTTTACAACTGTCCCATGAACGGGACGCCTATCCCTAAGTTACTTTTTTTTGGTTTAAAAACAGTCTGATGTCCTTGAGATAGAAGTTGTTCCTCAGTCTCTCGGTCCCAGCCTTGATGCACCTGTACTGACCTCGCCTTCTGGATGGTGGCTTGGTTGGTTGTTGTCCTTGATGAMCTTTTTGGCCTTCCCGTGACATCGGGTTCTGTAGGTGTTCTYTAGTTGCCCCCGGTGATACGTTGTGCAGACCGCACCACCCTCTGGAGATTCACATTTCTATATCCCAGTCATGTGAAAGCCAGAGATTAGGGCCTGTCTTCCCCAGGGGCCAGTTCTGGTATTTACTCTGTCTTCTCCAGGGGCCAGTTCTGGTATTTACTCTGTCTTCCCCAGGGGCCAGTTCTGGTATTTACCCTGTCTTCCCCAGGGGCCAGTTCTGGTATTTACTCTGTCTTCCTCCAGGGGCCAGTGCTAATATTTACTCTGTCTCCCCTTACTTTCTGTCTCCCCCCAGGGGCCAGTGCTGGTATTTACTCTGTCTCCCCCCCAGGGGCCAGTGCTGGTATTTACTCTGTCTCCCCTTACTCTCTGTCTCCCCCCCAGGGGCCAGTACTGGTATTTACTCTCTCCCCCTACTCTCTGTCTCCCCCTGCTGTCTCTGTTACAGAATAAGACCTTACCCATTGAAGACACCACAGACTGCCTGAGCACCATGGCCTGTGTGTGRCGCGTCATGCTGGAGACACCGTGAGTAGTTKTCTTTCTCTAGTCCTGTCTTTCTCTAGTCCTGTCTATCTRTAGTCCTGTCTWTCTRTAGTCCTGTCTTTCTCTAGTTCTGTTTTTCTCTAGTTCTGTCTTTCTGTAGTCCTGTCTTTCTGTAGTCCTGTCTTTCTCTAGTCCTGTCTTTCTCGAGTCCTTTCTTTCTCTAGTCCTGTCTTTCTGTAGTCCTGTCTTTCTCTAGTCCTTTCTTTCTCTAGTCCTGTCTTTCTCTAGTCCTTTCTTTCTCTAGTCCTGTCTTTCTGTAGTCCTTTCTTTCTCTAGTCCTTTATTTCTGTAGTCCTGTCTTTCTCTAGTTCTGTCTTTCTCTAGTCCTGTCTTTCTCTAGTCCTGTCTTTTTCTAGTCCGTGTCTTCTTCTCTAGTCCTGTCTCTTCTCTAGTCCTGTCTTTCTCTAGTCCTGTCTTTCTCTAGTTTCTGTCTTTCTTTAGTCCTGCTGTCTTCTCTAGTCTTGTCTATCTCTAGTCCTGTCTTTCTGTAGTCCTGTCTTTCTTCTATTTGTGTCTTTCTCTTGTCCTTTCTTTCTCTAGTCCTGTCTTTCTCTAGTCCTGTCTCTCCAGGTATCTTTCTTTCTCTGTCCTGTCTTTCTCTTGCCTTGTCTTTTCTCTAGTCCGTCTTTTTCAATCCTCTTCCTTATTTTGCTCCATCTCTCACTTTCTTACTATCTCTTCGCTCTCGTTCCATCTCACTACATTTTTCCCTCATTTCTCCATCTTTGTCTCTCTTTCCCTCTAATCCATAGTCTTCTTCAGAAAGGTCACAGACCACAGCCCCTGTGTAATGAGTCTTTAGACAAAACAGCAGGCTGTTATCTTCAGGGTTTTAAATACACAAATCAGAAGTTATTACTATGACCTTCAGTCCAAGTCTACGCTGATTGGTTATGTCCCCACATAGTTCATTTTAATTTTAGACTCTCTTTCCTCTCTCTCTCCTTCCTCATTCTCCTCTCTCTCTCTCTCTCTCTCTCTCTCTCTCTGCTCCTCGCTTCTTCTCCTCTCTCTCTCTCTTCTCTCTCTCTCTCTCTCTTCTCTCTCTCTTTCTTCTTCTCTCGTCTCTCTCTTCCCTCTGCTTCTGTCCTTCTTTTTCTTCATTCTCTCTTCTCTGCTTCCTCTCTCTCTCTCAGCTGTCATCCCTCGCTGTCTTCGCTCTTGATCTCTCTCTTTTACGTTCTAAATGATTCTTCTTCCTCTCATCTTACCAAATTTCCCGACCTACCCCACACCCCCCCATGGTCAGAATCTCGTCCTCAGTATCTTCGTCTTTACGTGTACTTCTGTTCTTGCCACTACTCGCGTTTATCTAGTTATGTTCTATTACCCGGTTAACTCTCTTTTTAATATTTCTCTAAAGCACTTGTCTCAATTTCTCTTTCGCCGCGCTCCTACCTCTAGTTAGACTTAGATCGCATCCTTCCTCCTTCCTCTTGAATCCCCCCACTTTGCTACCTCCACTCTCCCCCCTCATCTACCATAGACTGATATCGTTCTAGCCGCCCAACTTCTCCATTTTTCTTAAATACCCCACCCACCACTGTCCTCAATGCTACATCGTTTTTGTCATTCTTCACGTCTCTAGTATGTAAGTTTCTGTTCTCATATAATCAGTTCTTCCCCTCTCCACTTCCTATTTCCCCCACCACCCCCTGCTTCCTCCGCCCCGATCTCCCTTCTAGCCTACGGTCCATTTGACTTTCTTAGTTTCGAGAACCATCTACCTCACCCCCAACCCCTACACCCGCCCGCACGACCTTCATCCTAGTTCTCCTTAGTACGTCTAGAAGCGTTCTACACTTGCCTTACTCCCCACTCCCGATACCCACCCCCCTATCGGGCCCCCAGTCATTAGTGCATTCACTGTACCCCGCACCTTATCTTGTTCCGCATTCTTGGCTCTGACTGTGTATTACTATGATTTACTGCCTCTCTAGAAATTACCTTCATGGGTATTGATCGTGTGATCGCTCAGTACAAAGCTTACTC
>NW_019943385.1:95118-96425 GCF_002910315.2 Salvelinus sp. IW2-2015 | reverse complement strand
CACACATGACTTGATGTCCTCCGCAGGGACAAGAATGATGACCTTTCTCTAAAATTTGTCTTGTTCGCGTGTCTCGTCTTTCTCTGTCTGGTCTGTCTGTCTGTCTGTTCTGTCTGTCTGCTTCTGTTTGTCTGTCTGTCTGTTGTCTGTCTGTCTGTCTGTCTGTCTGTCTGTCTGTCTGTCTGTCTGTCTGTCTGTCTGTCTGTCTGTCTGTCTGTCTGTGTACAGATGAAGGGCTGCATCAAGGTGCTGAAAGAGCAGCCTTCCAACAGTGTGGAGGGACTACTGAACGCACTGAGGTGAGGAGACATTGAAGGAGAGAGATAAAACAAATGATAATTACTTGACACATTGGAAAGAATTCACAAAAGAAGTGAGAAAACTAGAATGCTCTTTGGCCCTAAACAGAGAGTACACAGTGGCAGAATACCTGACCATTGTGACTGACGCAATAATAAGGAAAGCTTTGACTATGTACAGACTCAGTGAGCATAGCCTTGCTATTGAGAAAGGCCGCCGTAGGCAGACCTGGGTCTCAAGAGAAGACAGGCTATGTGCACACTCCACAAAATGAGGTGGAAACTGAGCTGCACTTCCTAACCTCCTGCCAAATGTATGACCATATTAGAGAAACATATTTCCCTCAGATTAGACAGATCCACTAAGAATTTGAAAACAAACCAATTGGGTGAAATACCACAGTGTGCCATCACAGCAGCAAGATTTGTGACCTGTTGCCACAAGAAAAGGGCAACCAGTGAAGAACAAACACCATTATAAATACAACCCATATTCATGTTTTTTTATTTTACTTTTTTTGTACTTGAACTATTTGTACATAATAAGACATTTGAAATGTCTTTATTATTGTGGAACTTCTGTGAGTGTAATGTTCACTGTTAATTTTTATTGTTTATTTCACTTGTGTTTATTATCTATTTCACTTGCTTTGGCAACGTTAACATATGTTTCCCATGCCAATAAAGCCCCTTAAATTGAAATATAATTGAATTGAGAGAGATAGAGAGTTAGAGAGAGCGAGAGAAAGAGAGAGAGGGGAGACATCAACAGAGAAAGTGTGTGTACAGATACTCATCTCATGTCCTCTTATCCTTCTCACCATAATTTCCTCTCCTCTCTTCTTCTCTCCCCTTCTCCTCATCTCCTCCCTCTCCAGGTATACAACCCGACATCTAAACGACGACAGCACCTCCAAACAAATCAGGGCTCTTCTTCAATGAGAGATGGAAGAGAGGCGAGAGTGAAGGAGAGAGAGAGAGAGAGAGAGAGAGAGAGAGAGAGAGAGA
>NW_019943385.1:90093-94323 GCF_002910315.2 Salvelinus sp. IW2-2015 | reverse complement strand
GAGAGAGAGAGAGAGAGAGAGAGAGAGAGAGAGAGAGAGAGAGAGAGAGAGAGTACACACGAAGGGAGGAGAAGAAACAACGAGGGAGAACAAACTGTGGTGGCTGAATCCTGTTTGTTTACAAGAATGAAAAGCGAAATGATCAGGTCTGATAAAAAAAATGAACTGATGAAAAGAAGAAGTTTATGTATTGTTCATCAATCTGTCTCTCATTTTGTAAAAAAAAGAAAATGAAGGAAAATAATCTATAGAGATATATATTAAAGAGAAAAAAATCTAAACAACTGTTACCAGATTTCTAATAAGTAAGACTAAAGACGAAGAACAACAAGGGAAGAGCTATATTAGAAAAATATACGGTCAGGAAATAAAACTGAAGCAAAAAAATGAAAATAAACAAAAAGGTTCATATTCCGTACAACAACGTTAGTCTGAAGAATATTTTTTGCATTCACGTAGAATAATAACAGCGCTGTCTGTCAGTCTCCACCTAGTCCCTGGAAWGATTTAAACCGGGCTCCATTACAAACTGTAAAGAATAGACTGGGATTAACAAAACGGCCTTAATCCAAACCAATGGCTTCTTCTTTTCCAAAAGTCCTTGTTGACTCCCCTTGATCTAAAATGACTTGGCGTTGGAAGCATTATGGTGGAAAGACTTCATAACATACCAGAAGGCTAATGGGAGCTTTAACCATATTGCTTATACCAATCCAAACAATTTGTCAGATTGTCAACAAGGTCCTAAGGTTCGGGGAGAGGTATTGGTTTGGGACCGGGCCCCTGTGTACATTATGCTCAGTCACTGCATTGAGGGTCCATCCCAATAGTTTGAAGGGGCTTCCTATTCTCCTCGTCTCCTCTCCTTGTCTCCTCTCCTCCATTTACACTGAACTGAAAACACAGGCGTTAAGTAAGTATTGCAGATGAAGAAAAGGGGACGAGGAGACAAGGAGGGGAAGCTATTTTACTGTATTCACATGCACCCAGACACTGCTCATCACACACCCACTCCGACCCCCACCCTCCACCCTCACCCCACCTACTTGAATCGTAACCACAGGAACTGTGGGAGATTTTGGCACTAGTACGTGATGTTATGCCGTAAATGGAGTATGTGAAGAATTTTGGTGATTCAGCCCTCTCTTTATGGTGCTAAAACCTTTAACTATCTACATAAAACCTCACACAACGTTTCATACACCTAGTGCCAAAGCTACCGCATCATCAGCAGGTGAGGATTGGGTTAAAGGAGATACTGACGGCTAGCCTTGTAACACCGCTTGGTATCTATCTTTAGGGGGTTAAGGAGATACNTAACACCGCTTGGTATCTATCTTTAGGGGGTTAAGGAGATACTGACTGAATGCTAGCCTTATAACACCGCTTGGTGTTTATCTTTAGTGGGTCCAAAAGGCTCCAGGACATCACAGTCTACTGCTCCAATCCCTACATAGCCAACCAGCCATCAGTAAACCATATTCTGTACATTGTGATATCTTGGCTGTGCCACCTTGGATGTTTTTGGGGAATGCTCTATTGAAACATAAAGAGAAGGGKAGAGACTTTCAGGGAGGGACAAAGACCTTATCATAACAAGAGGATACATAAACACACATGTATGCACACAGGCACAGTCATTAGATTACTCATAGAGTCACAGTGTAAATAAGTGAGCGAGCTGAGTATTTTCTCATCAGGCACCTACAAGGCCAGCTCTGGTCCTCCAGGATAGAATACACAACAACAATAACAAATGTGCTTATGTTCCACCAGACATTTCTTCTTTTAGTATGAGGCAAATAAAATAAAAAAATGTTGTTGATAAAGTGGGAATTGAAAATAAATAAGTTGAAAAAAGGAGATTTTAAAAATGCAGAGTTGTACTTTCCATGTCTATAGACCTCAGTCTAACTTCAGTTGATCTTATAATATATATTTTCTATACAGGGGTATGTGGTAACAAGCATATTCTGTATAAATATATAGATGGCATGTTGTAAAAGTTCTAACATAAAATGTGTACATAAAAGGTGTTTTTATTCCTTTTTAATTGGGTATGTGTTGTCTCTCTCAGAAATACCATGGCTTGGCTTGGACCATTGGACTTGCTGTAGTGAGTCATAGGTTTWAAAAAAAWTAAAAAAATCCCAACCTCATCTTGGCGAATGAAACGGCGGGGAGGGGTGGGACTAGGGGTGAGCTGTCCATTTGCTTGTTATTTTGTACATTTTGTGCAACAATAAAACTTGTCATTTATTACATTCAACCAATGAGGTGTGGTGTCTGTGTTTGACTCTGTGCCAGGTTTCAGGACCAAAGTGTACAATAATTGGTTGCATCAAACCTAGAGAATCTTGTTTCTCGTGGTCTGAGAGTCCTTCAGGTGCCTTTTGACAAACTCCAAGCGGGCTGTCATGTGCATTTTACTGAGGAGTGGCTTCCGTCTGGCCACTCTACCACAAAGGCCTGATTGGTGGAGTGCTGCAGAGACGATTGTCCTTCTMGAAGGTTCTCCCATCTCCACAGAGGAACTCTGGAGCTCTGTCAGAGTGACCATRGGGTTCTTGGTCACCTCCCTGACCAAGGCCCTTCTCCCCAGATTGTTCAGTTTGTCCGGGCGGCCAGCTCTGAGAAGTGTCTTGTTTTCGCTTTATCAATATGGGGTATTGTGTGTAGATTGATGAATTTTTGAAACATTTTTTAAATCAATTTTAGAATAAGCTTGTAACGTAACAAAATGTGGAAAAAYTCAAGYGGTCTGAATAATTTCAGAATGCACTGTACATATCTACCTCAATTACCTTGTTTCCTTACTGGTACCCTGCGTATATAGCCAAGTTATTACCTCGTACCCCTGCACATTATATCAGTACTGGTATCCCTGTATATAGCCATGTTATCATTACTCATTATATCAGTACTGGTATCCCTGTATATAACCATGTTATCATTACTCATTATATCAGTATTGGTACCCCTGTATATAACCATGTTATCATTACTCATTATATCAGTATTGGTACCCCTGTATATAACCATGTTATCATTACTCATTATATCAATACTGGTACCCCTGTATATAACCATGTTATCATTACTCATTATATCAGTACTGGTACCCCTGTATATAACCATGTTATCATTACTCATTGTGTATTTATTATTACTTCTATTTTTACCTGTTTTACTACTCTATTAGTTTCTTTCTCTCTGTATTGTTGGGAACGGCACGTCAGTCAGCATTTCACTGTTAGTCTATAATGTTGTTTCTCTCTGTATTGTTGGAAAGGGCCCGTCAGTCAGCATTACACTGTTAGTCTATAATGTTGTTTCTCTCTGTGTGCTCTTTTATTGTTGGGAACGCGCCGGTCAGTCAGCATTTCCCTATATACAGCATTATTCCTATATACACCACTATACACACTGTGATTCCCATATATACAGCACTTAATTCACGCTGTATATGTTGTACTAGCAACCTTATTCGCGCTATATACAGCAGTTTTATTCCCTATAATATCAGCACGTTGATTCCCTGTGTTGATATACAGCAACTTATTCCCTTTACTCTATACAGCACCTGGATTCCGCCGTTTAGTATACAGCAGCTTATTCCGCTATATACAGCACTTATCCCAGTAAGGACAGTCAAATAGCCTTCTCTCAATCTTGATATAGGCATGTATTACTCCTCAGCCCTCATAAATAATACAGCACAATGTGTTCATGGTCGATGTGTTGTTCATTAGTGCAGTGACAGGCACATTACTATAATCCTCCTAGTGTATCAGTTAAGTATGTCCGGTTATATGCGCACTTCAATTCACACTGTACATACCACGTATTGACTATCACCTAATATACCCAGTACTGCGGCTGAATTCCCGTATCTTATGTAGCGAGGTACTGAATGGTAATTTCAAGTGTTAAGACGTCAACGGTACTTAGTTGCCATTTTCATGTCCCTCATAATATCACAGTGTCATGAGACATCCTGATATGAACTCCATAGACCATCATGAACTCATAGTGAAGTCACCAGGGGTCGAGGTGTAGGATCTCATGAGACTCAATAGGACTCAGTGAGGGATTCGCAGTGTGGACTCACAATGACTCATGGGAAGAACTCATGATCAGTGCATCACGAGGGTCATATGACCTTCGATATTCTGACTTTCATATGGACTCATGAGGACTCATAGGGATCACGGTGGTCATGGATGACTA
>NW_019943385.1:87890-90068 GCF_002910315.2 Salvelinus sp. IW2-2015 | reverse complement strand
TATATACAGCACTTATTCCCTATATACAGCACTTATTCCTTATATACAGCACTTATTCCCTATATACAGCACTTATTCCTTACATACAGTACTTATTCCCTATATACAGTAGGTATTCCCTATATACAGCACGTATTCCCTATATACAGTACTTATTCCCTATATACAGTAATTATTCCCTATATACAGTACTTATTCCATATTTAGGGCTCTACTTTTGATCATGGCTCATAGGACTCACAGGGGTCATAGGACTCATATGACTCATAGGACTCATATGACTCATAGGGATCACAGGGGTCATAGGACTCATATGACTCATAGGACTCATAGGACTCATAGGACTCATAGGACTCATATGACTCATAGGACTCATAGTGATCACAGGGGTCATATGACTCATATGACTCATAGGTATCACAGGGGTCATATGACTCATATGACTCATAGGACGCATAGGACTCATAGGGATCACAGTCATATGACTCATAGTACTCATAGGACTCATAGGACTCATAGTGATCACAGGGGTCATAGGACTCATAGGACTCATATGACTCATAGGGATCACAGGGGTCATAGGACTCATAGGACTCATAGGGATCACAGGGGTCATATGACTCATATGACTCATAAGAATCACAGGGGTCATAGGACTCATAGGACTCATATGACTCATAGCACTCATAGGACTCATATGACTCATAGGGATCACAGGGGTCATAGGACTCATAGTACTCATATGACTCATTTGACTCATATGACTCATAAGTAGAGCACTATATAGGTGTCCAGTATATACAGTGAGTATTACATAGGGCAGAGCCTCTTGGCATTCCATCGCAACACTGTTACCCACTACTGTAGTGCTGCTAGTGCTGTACATGGTGCTGATTGGGAGACACTGCTCCTGCATTACCCAGCCGACCACATAACTGCTGACATTGACTGCAGCACGTTGGTCTGGTAAGCAGTATAGGAAGGCTATACTATCCAGTGTCCGTGTCTGCAACAGTATTGGGGAGCTTAGAGGCAATCCGTTTCAGTCATCGAAATGTTATTTTTGGGCAATGGCAATGATGGAGCGCAATTGAAGGGAAAAGCGACAAGTCAGACATTAGGAGAAGTCTGCAGGTCAATACTTAACGAAAGGGAAAAAGATTGGCACTCTGTAATCAATTTCCTCCCTCGCAGGTCTGATCAGTGCCTAATGCACTCACACTTCCTGATCTCACCATCAAGGGGCAGCAGAGAATAAGAATCATGATCATTCTATTTCAGTACGCAGCAGAGTAGTTCATTAACTGTTGTATTGGTACTGCAGCTAACTACAAGCTTCAGGGGCAATAGAGATGAACTATAAAGACACATTCTATACGTGTCTGTATTTCTTTGTACACATATAATCTAATATTAACAACAGACAATATACAAGAACTGTGAGCAATAGCAAGTAGGTCAAAATCATCATCATTTATGAGGTAAAATTGTACTGCCCTAGTAAGCAAAAGGAAGTAACTGATCATTTGGTCGAAAATGAGTTAATGTCATTTTTTTGCTACATTAAATACATGCTTAATCATGTGGACAAGTATGCTGCCACTAAGTGTATTGTGTTTTGTAGAAAATGGGTGTCACGACTTCCGCCAAAGTCGGTCCCTTCCTTCTAGCCATCGCCGATCCACTTTTCAATTTCCATTTGTTTTGTCTTTGTTTTACACACCTGATTTCAATTCCCCAATTACTGTACATGTTAATTATTTAACCCTCTGTTTTCCCCATGGTTTTTTGTGCGTGTTTGTTTTATGTATTTTCGGTCCTTTTGTGTGGGCTTGGTATTTACTACATGGAATGTATATTATTGAGTAAAGTTACTTTTTATTACTCATCTCTGCTGTGCTGCACCTGACTCCTCTGCACCAGCTACACGCAGACCATTACAATGGGGTTCATGTTAGCAGTAACTGTGTAAAGTTACTGTGAAACCAAGGTAAATAAAAGCCATTTTTCTCAAATCCATGCTATGAGAAGTTACTGCCTTTTTGATTGGTAGGGCAGCCTGTAGGCAGCCAGTAGTGCAGCCAGTAGGGCAGCCAGTAGGGCAGCCAGTAGGCAGCCAGTAGCCAGCCAGTAGGCAGCCAGTAGGGCAGCCAGTAGGCAGCCAGTAGGCAGCCAGTA
>NW_019943385.1:80228-87865 GCF_002910315.2 Salvelinus sp. IW2-2015 | reverse complement strand
CGGGGCGGGGGGAGGGCGGAGGAGGGGGGGAGTGGGCAGGGGGGTGGGTATTTGCTGTAATTTGCCAGTCATAAGTGGCTGGCCTGGGGAGGATTATATTACTAGAGTAGTGAGTCAAGGGTCCGTGAAGCCGGCGGTGCGAAATTATTAGCTGTAGTTCTGAGTCCATATTTAAGGGTCCTGAGCCGGGGATATTATAAACTGTGAGTATGAGTCATAGAGCTACTGGCAGCGTGGGAGATGTGTTTACTGTAGAGTATGTGAGTCAAAGGGTCTTGGCCTGGGGGGAATATTCACTTGAGGTAACTGAGCCTCCAGAGGGCATGGCCTGGGGGGATAATATGAGCTGTAGTTGTTGACGTGATAGGGTCTGACCATGGGGATGAGTTCTATGTAGTTTTGAGAGCATGAGTGTTAAGCTGTGGGATATTACTGTAGGTCTGCGACGTTAATGAGGTTTCTGGCACTGGGAGGGATCCATCTTATCGTGTCCTGTAGGAGTAATTAATTATAGTTGTTCGTTGCGTGGACTGTAATTAGAGTTCGATGTTTAATTTTACTTTTGGAGGCGTTTGAGACCAGTAAACCACCATGTTGCTGGAGCGCGAAATCCCAATAGCTCGACTCAAGGTAAAAAAATGTCAATCCTGCCTGAACAAGGCAGTTAACACCACTGTAAGCCTGCAGGTATACCGTCATTCGGTAGAATGAAGAATGTTTAGTTATTTACATGACTTGCCTGAGTTAATAGAAGGCTTAAATAAAAACTGTTAATTAAAAGGGCGGATCGGGGGATACTACCCCAGTCCAGGCGGAGCTACAACGGCAGAGCGGTTAGTTTTCTCTGTGGAACGTTAAGCGTCTTCAACACCGCTTTTGATGCAACATCAACTACATTGGAGACTACTTCAACCATTTCTACAATACAAGAAGGTAAGACCTTTTGAGGTCTTTTTATGTCTGTGTATAGCGATTAAAAATCTTGGTTGCTCGATTACCTCTGAGCCCACATGTATATTAAATATCACCCGGCAAGGTCAAATCCTTTGGTCCCCTTAATCGACGACCGAGGTTAACGCCATGTTTATTTCCCCGGCGTCAGCCTCCATGCCTCCTTCTCTGAGTATGGATACAATGCCTCTAAATGATGAGGAATAATAATGGCCTTGGGCCTGTGAGGGTGCCTACTGGGATGGTCTTACCCGGCTCGCCTTGACTGGCTGCCTAATGCTGTCTACTGGCTGCCTACCTGGCTTCCCTACTCGCTACCTAACGCGTCCTCTAAATTGTTCTGGCTGCCTAGCCCTTGGCGCCTACTAGCTGGCCCTACTGGCTGCCTAACGGGCAGGCCCCTACTGGCTTGCCTACTGCTGCTACTGCTGACCGACTGGCTGCTCCATGTACTGGGGCTGTCTACTGGCTGCTGCTACTCTGGGCTCCCTGCTAGCGTTCGGGGCTCACATGTGCTTACTGCTGCTATACTGTCTGCACTACGGGCTGCCTACCTGGCCGCCTAGTTGTCTGACCACGCGCAGTCTCAACCCTGAGGCTGCCCTAATGCTGGACTGGCTTGCCTACTGGCCTGGGCGACTGGCGGCCTAACAGCTGCAACTACTAGGGCGCTGCTCTTATCTGGCTGCTAATCTTGGTGACTCCTATATGGGCTGCACTGACTGCTGGTCTACTGGCTGAACTACTGGCTGCCTAACGGCTGCCCTACAGCGGCACTACCTGGGGCTGAATACAGGCTGCCCTACCAACAAAAAGGCAGTAACTTCTCTAATAGCATGGATCATGAGAAAAGCTTTATTTACCATTGTCGTCACAATATGCCGTTTATCAACACCGTTTAGTCATTGCTAATCTGAACCCTCCATGTAATGTGTGTCTGCGTTTATGCTGTGTGCAGGTTAGGAGCCCAAGATGCAGCCACAGCGATATAGATAAGATAAAACCAAGTAACTTAACGGTCAATAATCATCAGTCCATGTACGTAAGATACCTATGTCCCGACATCTACAAAGAGGACGCTGAAAAAACAATAAAACCACCAACCACGGCACAAAAACCACTAGGAACAACAGCCAGGTTTACAATAATAACTATGTATCAGTAATTGGGAATTTTCGAAATCAAGTGTGACTACAGGACAAAGTACAATAACAAATGGAAATTGGAAGGAAGGGAAATCGGTCGATGGGCTATAAGGTAAAGGGACCTGTTGTGCGAACTGGCGGAAGTGCTGGACACCTCATGTTTCACAAACCGATCAATAGAGCTAGTGGCAAGCATACTGTCCACTATGATGAATAAGCCATGTATAATGAATGCAAAAAAAATGACATAATAGCTCTCGATTTCCCGACCAACTTTGAGTGAGTCAAGTTACGCTGGCTTCTGACTGTCTACCAGAGGGGGTGAAAGATACACAATGTGCTGTGTCATAACAATGTAGATGATTTGACGTACTCGGCTGATGTTGCTCACAAGATTCTTGTAATTTGTCCTTGTTAAATATAGATGTATAGTCGGATACAGAAGAAATATACAGACACCGTATAAGAATGTGCTTAATAGTTCATCTCCCTCGCTAGATTGCCACTGAAAGCTATTGTATTAGCTGCAGTCACCAATACAAGACAGTTAACTGAAAAGTACCTTACCTGCTGCGTGACTTCAGAAATAGGACATGATCCATGTTCTTATTGCCGCTGCCGTACCTTGAATGGTGAATCAGGGAAGTCTGTGACTGCATGAGGCTACGGATCAGACCTGCGACGGGAGGAAATGATTACAGATGTCAATTTTTTTCCCTTCGTTAAGTATTTGACATGCCAGACATTCTCCTAATGATCTGACTTAGTTCGCTTTTCCCTCAATATGCGCCTACCACTCATTGCCACTTCGCCCAAACCAAATAACAATTTCGATCGACCTGGCCAAACCGAGATTGCCCGTACTGTCCTTCCCAAGGTTACTGTTTGCCAGGCAGAGCCACGGACACGGATACGTATCACGCCTGCCTAAAACTGCTGTACCCAGCAGGCCACAGCGGGCTGCAGTCACGCAGCAGCATCCATGTGGTCGGCTGGGGTAATGGCGCACTGGAGCCAGTGTTCTGCCGCGCATCAGCGACCTGATGCTACAGGGGCACGAGTCGAGCACGACACGCTGACGTCCGGCGCGGCTAGAGCACGACGTGGGGCGGATGGAAGGCGGCCCGAAGCTGCGCGCCGGCAGGGCCGCGGCGCGCGCAACAGGTGGAGGAGTTAGCGCTCGGGCGCCACCCTGTAGTCGCCGCCTGGCCACGGGGGGACCGACGCGTACTGGTCAGGTCCGCTCTCAGGCTGCGGTCATGCGAGTGGCGCTAGAGCTCACAGGATGACTCACTCGCCGGGCCCAGGACCCCGAGCTATGAGCGTCCGCGCTGAGCGTGCACGACCCGCCGCCATCGGTCACCGCCCGCTGCACCGCGCACGTCGCCGCCCGACTGAGGCCCGCCCTCTCCCTCCGACGTCGCGAGGTCGCCGTCACGCCGCGAGCCATACGTCAGAGCCTGCACGCGAGCGGGCGCCCCTGACCGCGACCCCGGCGGCCGGCCGGCGGCGGCCGGCGCGCGGGGGGCCCCGCCGTCGGCCGCGACGGCGCCCCCCGCCCCCCGTCCCGTGAACCGTTGCCCTCCCGCCTGTCGCGCCCGAGCGCGGGATGCTGACCGGTGCAGTTCTCGGGCGGCGGGCCGGCCGCGCGCGCATGACGGTTCACTCGATCGACCCGGCCAGGCGCCTCCGGCCCGGGCGCGCGCATCCCGTCTCACGCTGAAGTCTATGAGTCCCCACCTCGTAACCAGTGACGGCCGCCTGTGTAGTCCTCGTAAGATCATAGAGTCACCGTGACACTGCACGGAGGCGCCGCCGGGCCGGACTGCGAGTGTTGGACTGCTCTCTGTGCCCCGCCGCCGCGCAGGCGACCGTATAGACGTGGCGCAGCCTCCCATAGGTCCGCTCGCCGCACCTGACGGGGGCAGCCTGCCTGCCGCCCGGCGCCCGGGGCGCCGGTCGCGGGCTCGCGCCGGGGCCTCGCCCCCGCCGGGCCGCGCGGGTCGGTGGCGGCGCGGCCCCGCTCGCAGCACGCCATGCCGCCTGGAGGCGCGGCGTGCATGGGGCCGCGGGCCGCGGCGCCGCGCGCCGGCGCGGCGCGGCGGGGACCCCCGCGGCGCGCTCGGCGAGCTCGTATGCCGCCCTGCTGACGTGGGCAGGGGCCCCTACCCCGTCGTCGAGCGCGATCTTGCGCGCCAGGCGGCGGGCAGTGGATGCGTCACACACCGCCGCGGGCGACTTATGGCCCCTACGCTGCGCGCCGCAGCTTGCATGCGGTGATCAGCCGCCGGTCATGACCCGCACATGCCGCGCCGGCGGGCCGCCCGTGATGGACGTACTAGGAGGGCTCTCCGGCATGCCTGACCGCTCCACGCGACCTGACGCTCTGCCCTCGGAGAATGAGTCCCCTGAGTAGAGACCGCGCCTATATGATCGCGTCGAATGTTGAGCTGCATGCATGTCTTCGAGTCCGTCGACCGGGTGCTCCCCCCCCAGGCTAGACCCTATGACTCTGCCTATACAGTACATTATACAGTTGAACAAAGACAGGTGGTAATTCTGGAACAGTTCCAGGAGAACAGAGGGAGTTCTGAGGTTCCGTCAACATCTGGAGTAAATCAAACGGAACAGCGTCTCTGTCCCCCCCAATAAAAAACACCATGAAATAACTTTATTAATAAATGACAAACTGGATGGGTTGAGGACATGAAATAATGAAATGTTTGTTTGATCATCTCCATAAAAATAAGACTATGCTTTCTATCTCACGTTTGAATAGGACTTCACTCCAACTTACTACTGAGTTACAATGTTGACGTGGCCTGCAACGAGGGCCGTAACAGTATGTAGCAGATACAGTTAACGTTCTGTAAGCACACACACCCACACACACACATACACACACACACACAGACTTCAGCCTCACCACACCCTTAACTGCCAGACAGAGTAACCACTCACATGATCGTATTGTCATAGAACACACAGACTAGCAGGCTAATCTCCCTGGCAGTGATGGTCCCTTAAAGGGGTAATCAGCTGTTGAAACAATAACAAAGCATTTCACCGCACATTTAGACAAAAAAAGCTGACTCTGGGCTGGGTACTGGGCTTGGTTCTGGGCTTGGCTCTAGGCTTGACTCTGGGCTGAGCTCTGGGCTGGTCTCTGGGTTTTGGGCTCTGGGCTTGGCTCTGGGCTCTGGGATCTGGGCTGGGCTCTGGGCTTGGCTCTGGGCATGGCTCTAGGCTGGGCTCTGGGTTGGGCTCTCAGATCTGGGCTGGGCTCTGGGCTTGGCTGTAGGCTGGGCTCTGGGCTTGGCTCTGGAATCTGGGCTTGGCTCTGGGATCTGGGCTGGGCTCTGGGCTGGGACCTGGGCTTGGCTCTGGGCTTGGCTCCGGGCTCTGGGCATGGCTCTAGGCTGTGCTCTAGGCTGGGCTTTAGGCATTGCTCTAGGCATGGCTCTAGGCTATGCTCTGGGCTGGGCTTTAGACATTGCTCTAGGCTTGGCTCTAGGTTGGGATCTGGGCTCTCGGCTGGGCTCTGGGCTTGGCTCTTGGCTGGGCTGGGCTCAGGGCTGGGCTCTGGGCTCTGGGCTTGGCTCATGGCTGGGCTCTGGGCTCTGGGCTGTGCTTTGGGCTGGGCTCTAGGCTTGGCTCTGTTGGGCTCTGGGCTCTCGGCTGGGCTCTGGGTTTGGCTCTTGGCTCTGGGCTGTGCTCAAGGCTGGGCTCTGGGCTGGGCTCAGGGCTGGGCTCTGTGCTCTGGGCTGGGCTCTGGGCTGGACTCTAGGCTCTGGGCTGGACTCCAGGCTCTAGGCTTGGCTCTTGGCTCTGGGCTGGGCTCTAGGTTGGGCTCTAGGTTGGGCTCTGGGCTGGGCTCTAGGCTTTGGGCTGGGCTCTGGGCTCTCGGCTGAGCTCTGGGCTTGGCTCTAGGCTCTAGGCTCTGGGCTCTGGGCTCTGGGCTCTAGGCTCTGGGCTCTGGGCTCTGGGCTCTGGGCTCTAGGCTCTAGCCTCTCGGCTCTGGGCTCTGGGCTGTATACTTACTGTACTTTCCCCACCACACAGATAACACCAGCCTACTTCCCTCCCTCTGAGCATACTTCTCGAACAGTTAAGTGTTCAACTGACAACATTGATATTTCAGTTGGTTTGTTTGCTTTGGCTTTAGGTTACAGAGACAAAGTCAAGTTCCAAAGAAAGACTACTGTTCTATTTCCTCTTTTCCTTTCCTTCATGATCACTGATCTGAAAGCTATTCAAAGGCAAAAGCAAACAATTTATAGTGTCGGTTACAGGTGTCTAGTCTTTGGGAGGGACTAGGTGGGACTGAAACAAGGGCAGATACTGACAGTAAACAAGGATCATGCAAATGGAATCATTTGTCTCTCTTTTTGGGAAAACTTACTGTGGACACATTATCCATTATACACTGTATATACAAAAGTGTATGGACACCCCTACAAATGATTGTATTCGCGTAAAAATCTTGTCTGTACTCGATTGCATCACTCATTACCGAATTCCAAACTGCTTCTGGAAGCAACGTCGGCACAAGAACTGTTTGTCTGGAGTTTATTGAAATGGGTCTCCGTGGCCGAGCAGCCGCACACAAGCCTACGATCACCATGKMCAATGCCAAGCGTCGGCTGGAGTGGTGTAAAGCTCGCCGACCATTGGACTCCGGAGCAGTAGAAACACGTTCTCTGGAGTGATTAATCACACTTCACCATGGACGAATCTGGGTTTGGCGGATGCCAGGAGAACGCTACCTGCCCCAATGCCTTGTGCCAACTGTAAAGTTTGGTGGAGAAGGAATAATAGTATGGAGCTGTGTTTCATGGTTCAGGTCCTTTAGTTCCAGTGACAATGCCTCTGTGCACAAAGCGAGGTTCATAGAGAAATGGTTTGTCGAGATCGGTGTGGAAGAACGTGACTGGCCTGCACAGTCACGTTCAATTGAACACCTTTGGGATGAATTGGAATGCCGACTGAGAGCCAGGCCTAATCTCCCAACATCAGTGCCCGACCCCACTAATGCTCTTGTGGCTGAATGGAAGCAAGTCCCCGCAGAAATGTTCCAACAGGTAGTGGAAAACCTTCCCATAAGAGTGGAGGCTGTTATAGCAGCAAAGGGGGCAACAACTCCATATTAATGCTCACGACTTTGGAATGAGATTTGCGATGAGCAGGCGTCCAAATGCATTTGGTCAGGTAGTGTTCTAATAAGCTAATCATTGATTATTAGTAAAGAAAAACTCCAGGAGACTCCTTAGGATGTGTTTAAACAAGAAGCTCAATTCCGATCTTTTGACAAACGATTGGCAAAATGGATAGAAATCTAACAGAACCAGTACATAATGGATAGATATCTATCAGAACCAGTACATAACGGATAGATATCTATCAGAACCAGTACATAAAGGGTAGATATCTATCAGAACCAGTACATAATGGATAGATATCTAACAGAACCAGTACATAAAGGATAGATATCTAACAGAACCAGTACATAATGGATAGATATCTATCAGAACCAGTACATAA